>NW_015546034.1:129703-151008 GCF_001515605.1 Sinocyclocheilus anshuiensis | reverse complement strand
AGAGGACCTACAATAATGTACAGTATTTGAAAAATAATGTGTTTTTTGAACATTAAAGCATGTCAACATATTCTGTTACACCAAATACACAAAATAATGATCTTTAAAAAAGCATCATATGACCGATTTAAATCAGCATTATTTGCGACTTCAGTGTTCCATACGTGACAGATAACTTCATTTGCAAGGCTTAAAAACACATATTCAATAAAAATTTTGTGACATTTCAGCACTGGTCCAATAGGGCTGTTGACAAATTCACCAACTGGCCCACAACTCTCTCATACTGACCCCACACCACTGGTCCATCATTACTATTGAGCCCTGCTAAGGAAACACTGGCAGGCTGCTGGAAGAAACTGTTGGATGCAGCAGCAGTTTTCTTCTCCTCACATGCGGGACTCTCCTCTCTTCCGCTCGTTACGAAGCCAGGAGGATCTCTGATCCGCAGAGGAGACGTGGGCGAGAACGGCCGGCGGGTAAACCTAGACCAGCGTAAACGCCACCAGCACTGAGGAGTTTAGATGCCAGCAAAGCCGTTTCATTTCAAGGGACCTTTTAAAGGCTTTGTTGTCATTCAATTCAATTTTGCTGTGGTAAAGTGCACTTCAGGGGATAGATACACACGCCAAGAGCAAACACGAGCTCTAGGCTGCCTTTTTCTTCACAATTTTGCCGTTCTCTCCTCTTTTTCGGTCTAATCATAAAGTATTCTTTCTGTGGTGTTCACTCATTATGGCAGCAAACCAAAGCAAAAATAGCACAAACATCTGCTGGTGGGGCTTTAAAGCTCGGCCGTTTAATTGTATTAGCGTGGCGTTAATATTTTTATGTAATCAGCGGCTCCCGTCGCGAATCCCATTTCAGCTACCGTCCCCCTGTGACAGCGGCGGGGTGGTATTAAAACTATTTCGACTGTTCGGCTTCTCCAGGGAAAGAACAATTAGCACGGACTTTCCTTCCCGTCTCCTTCAGAGACACCACGTGAAAGCAGGCACATTAAATAACGGAGCGCCCCCGTGTCGCCTCAGGACCAGGAACTTCAAAGAGGACACCAAAAAAAAAAAAAACAAGAGATGATGGAGGGAAGCTGAAGAGAATAGTGAGGACTTTCGGCTAAGTCAATTTTATGGAACAGACAGAGATGCATTTTGGTACCGCTCACATAATAATCACTTCCTAACGGCACAAAGTAGGACGGAAAACTGCTGTATAGTAGATACACACCATGTTCCACCAGAGAGGAACCCCAGGATACAAGGAGACTAACTGTTCTCAAAAACAGACTAAACTGGAATAGGATCTACTCAGAATCATGTTACAGACACACACTAACAAACACACAAACAAACTGAATAAATAACCTCAGGAGAACAGATGGTTCCAAACCAGCTTTCGAACATCCCAACTGGAGATTGTCCTCAAAAGACAAACATAATCATCCAGAGCGATGACATTCTTCCTCTTTAGAGCTATATTAAGCCAGGATTTTATTATGTTGGCCAATGGTCAGCTGACTCAACAAAATGACTGATATTTGTGTGAGTGTATAATGGATGGGGGGTCTAGATAAATATGAAAAAAAACACAGTAAAATGAACTGACAAAGTGGCAAAAAAATCATACAATCATTAATAACAAAGTTATGAAGGCATAGACTCAACTTTCAAGTTAAGAATACGGTGGAGACAATGTGGCGGAGAAGGAAAAAATGCAGTTTTGGCAAGTGAGCTGATGTGGGCTTTGAAGGTGAGAGAAGGTGACGCTGCCAAGACAATATTTTATGAAAACACCATCAATATTAACACATATGTTGAATAAGGCATCTTCAGTTTTTCAGTTTAACTCTAATTACATTTACAGTAACTTGCCATTATGCATAATCTATTCCTTTTTGGTCAGATATACAAAGGTTATAAGCCATGAAGAGCATCAGAAGGACACAACCCAAAACCAGTCTAGTTATGCAAGACTTCCTTGAGACAACTATTCTTAACTAGTCATTCAGAGAACTCACAGAAGAGTAGTTGATATTGAAACCTAGTCATTTCACACATCCTTAGTGTGTATGATGGTGCATGCAAACATGAGATGGTATGTGTATGAGTCTCCTAACACTTTCTTTCGCCCCTGCTGTGTCCACAGAGTGTGATTACACTCCATTTTCTAGCCATGCTCCTCTGTCCATCTAACAGTGACAAAAACCCAGGGTGACATTGGCACACAGCAGGAGCGTGTGACATCAGTGTGTATCTTGTAAAACTTCCCACTGAAAAAGTAAAAACCGCAAGCAACATTAACAATTGTTATTGTATGTGTGTATTTGTTACAATAATAATAATAATAATACCACCAAATTGTTATTGCAATTGTCTAATCTGTTACTACTAGTTTGCATTTATTTTCATTTTACTTATTTATTTGGTATAAATGATCATTATTTTAAATAATAATTTAAATAATAAGTCAAATATAATTTTGAACTATAACATTATTATTATTATTATTATTATTATTATTATTATTAACTACTGCTACTACTTCTACTATTAACAACATTAACATATTGGTATTATTATTAAAATTAATTTTTATCAAAAAAAAAAAAGAATCCCTAAATAAATAAATATACTAAAATGTATTTCAAATACATTTATTTCATGCTAAGTATATTACAAATACATTTACATATTTACGTGCTTAATAAAAATACCCTGCAATTGTACTTTTAGAATACTACACTAGTATACTTAAAGTCTACTAAATTGAAACAACTAATTTTGCACTTAATGCACTTTAATTGTTCGTAGGTAGTGCTTAAGTCCAACTTAAGATATACTAAAGTATATTTGATTGTGCTAAAGTGGAACTATTGCAAGTATACTTCAGGTACACTTTGAATATCTTGCATTTAAAGACCGATATTATTCAAAGATCATACAATCCACATCAATAGTGACATACAACACGTTTTAGGCTTAATATTAAGAAATGTGCATTGTGCACAAGTAGTACTCCAAATAAAGTTTAATTATCATTTTTCTATCAGTAAATCTCGAGTGATATGTCAGGAAAATTTATTTAATAGATTTGAACTATACTTAGTATGAAATAAATGTATTTTAAATATATTCCTTTTTTACTAGGGTATATATACACACACACACACATGTATATTGCTTTGCCAATTCATACTGCGTAACCCAAAAAACAAAGTAAAAAAATAAAGGTTTTGAGAAGATTTGTAAACTGGGAAAATTAAATTCAAGGTCTCTGACTGGTAGAAACTGTACGTAACCCGAAATATCATTGAATAGTCAAAAAGCAGCAGGAATTTTTCACACTCTGGAAGATTATTTTTCTCATGAACCATCTCTTTCTGCAGGTCTATCCCCCACAGGCAAACTGGAGAACACACTGCATCTGCTTCAAAGCTGTATCAGACAAGAGAACGGCTGTAGGAGAATAAGGTCGAAATGCCCGGCTATGAGTTACTGCAAGAGGCTGCAGTGCTCTGATGAACTGCCAATCGGCTGGTACGATAAAGACTTCCACATGCATCTCTCTGCTCTGCGGAACTGCCTGATACTCCAGCATCCACCACTGAGGCTCAGCACCATCTGTGATATAGGGAGTGACCTGAATCTGAGCCAGAGAGATGGAGAAAGCCACGTTTAAGTAGGAACACAGCACACACAGAAGCAATGAAGCAGTCACGAAAGTCAAAGTGATGACGTCCTGTGGATTCTACTGATAGTACAGACGGAGCTTTCTGATGCCATACTGGAGCGGTACGGGACGGAAATCTGATGTTTTTTCTTAAGTAGGACAGATGGAGTGTAATGTTTGGCATTAGTGAAAATATGCCCATGAATATTCTTATCCAAACAAAAGCCTGAACTAATCCAAGTCATTATCTGCTTTGCTGATAATCATATTTGTAGCGAGCGATGATGACAAAAGATGTTTGAGAATGACAAACTCCTCAATGGATGCATTTGCATCTCTCTGAGGAGAAGTTCTGAAAAAGTTACAAAGTCTTTAGTAATCCTACACTAACAAACACACTAGGCCTGTTGTGATTATTACATAATCGCCTGATCATGATTATTTGATCAGCACTTAAAATTCAAATTAAATGACTAAATAAATGTCAAAATGTTATAATCGTGACAACCCCAACTCACAAAGTCGCTCTTCATCTGATGTGACCTCCTAAGAACTGATTCACATGGCAATGCCACCATCACACTGTGCCCATCTGTGTGTGTACTTGGAAGTAAGAGAGCAAAAGGGATTCAAAGGAGGATAAATGAAGCTGTAGTCATGCATTTGAGCTTTAGACACTAAGGCTCTGTTCACACCACCCATGTTTTATTCAAACCAAATCTTAAGGACTGCCTGTAAGTGATGAAATCTGGCAGCGTAGTCAATATTCAGTACATCCACTTAATGAATTAAGCATGTCAGGTGAATGATGACTCTTTATGAGAGTAGCTGTCATTGTGTACGATGGAAAAGCTGGCCACAACTGATTACGTTTTTTAAAAAATCATAAAACTAAACAGATACATGAAAAAAAGAAAAGAAAAAGGAATTTGTCCAACAGTTTTTGTCCAAACAAGTTTCTTGAGGCTTCTGTGCAACTAAAAACAACATGAAACAACCTCTGCCTCAGTCAAGTGAAGCTTTAAAAAGCATGTAAATGCCACAAGGAGTCTAAGCATCCTGAACAATGTTATGCCTTTGTACAGCAAAAAGGCATTAACAGTGCCTGAGCTTTTGAGAAGATGTGCCCCTAAATGTTTCTTGTTCCAAACAAGTCCTTATTCTCAACACTTTCTCATCTGTGGTAATGCTGTCAATTCGTCTGTCAGTTTGTATGTTTATAAAAAATAAAATAAAATAATAAAATGTCTGAATATATATTAAACAGTGGGTCCACTGCAAAGGAGAAAATGAATGAAACCGAAAAAGTTTATTACTTAATCTCTAAAAGTCCCAATAAATGAAGCAAAATCAAAGAAATCGAAGCGAACTAGTGTGTTTCATTTGGAACAAAATTAAGTTAGTTTGGAGTTAATTTTGGGAATTTGAAACCGCTTACCAAAGCAAACTTTCCATAAAAGTTAGATCCAGCTGGTAAACACCTTTGAACTATTATTGGTCCGTGGCGATTACATTATAGACATGAAAATCCAGTCTGGTTCGTTTGTTCTGTTCAGTCTGTTGAGGTCAGACATCTGTGTGTAAAAGCATGAACACAATGGAGAGCTGCTTTATAACAGAAATTGAATTTGTAATTCTTATTGAAAGAGACTGACACTGTTTGGTCAAGTTTAATACAGTAAAGTTGCTTGTTTTAAAGCAATCAACATCTACTGTATAAAGTGTACCGCTAACAGTGTACCATGTACCACTGCCAAGGTATTTCAAACTTCTTTCTACCACTAAATGAAGAACGAAAAGGAACTTCACCTTGAGTATATCGGGGCCTTAAAGGGCATCTATTATGCCTAGGGGTGCTCCGATCAGGATTTTTGAGGCCGATCACCGATACTGATCTTTTTAAAGCCTTCTTTTTATCATGTAGAATTATTTATAGTGATGATCCAATCAAGATTTTTAGACATTTATTCAGGGCCTGAATTTCATTTTTGAAAATTAATTCCTATCTTAGGTGAAGTAATACAATCTTTCATCAATTATTCAATGCTTTTTACTTTTGCATTTACTTCTAGATTTATATATTAAGTTGCTAAAGCAAAACATTTAAACTACTTTTCTTACGTTATCATAAACATTCTAAATTAAAACTTACCACTGACAGAAACAGTCAGCTCTACTGCCTTTTCTTTTGCATTTAAGTCTTTATTACAAGCAATCCTGCGGTTCATAAAGAACGTCTCGGTTACGTATGGTAACCCTCGTTCCCCCATTTATCCATTATTTTGATTTTAAATCCAAACAATGTTACTTAAAATTATTTTTCAAAATTGTGATTCTTTTTTTACACAGCTAATTATATGCATCTATGGTGTAATTACTACATTTTTGTGTCAATGCATGTTCATATTTACCGCAAAAAATGCGCGGTTACTTTAATTCAGCGCGTGCAGCGCAGCAAAAATAGACTCGGTGCAGAAACGATCTCTGCACTGCTGCAGACGCACCGCTCCTAAACGCACTGCCAGACCGCAACTGTTAACATGAGCGCGGAAAAAATATGCACCACATACGCACTGCAAACAAAGTAATGTGAACCTGGCGTTGTGTGTGCGCTGCGAGTGTGCATGAGCGCACGGTCTCCAGGAGAGCACGCGAGCGTTGAATGGTTTAAACACTGGCAAGAATTAAAAAGAAAAAAATGCAATTTATAAACTTTAGTGACGATGCGACACTGCCTCGATAGTGCAAGTGACAATTCCTGTGTCAACTGTGCAGCATGCAGCTCACTTATAGTGCAGACGTGATGTGATTTGAATCCATTTGCATTCTGAGAGAGAAAGAGAGCGTGCGCGGTGATTCTCTCACGCTGTTTGTGAAATTATGTCTCACAGAAACGTTTTCAAATTACTTTATAAGTTATTTAATGAAGAAATATGTAAATTAGATGGCTTTAAAGGGCACTTATTATGCCCCTTTTTACAATATGTAATACAAGTCTCAGGTGTCCCCAGAATGTGTCGGTGAAGTTTCAGCTCAAAATATCCCACAGATCATTTATTATATCATTGAAAATGTCTGTCATACATGTATCTTTTAATGCAAATGAGCTGCTGCTACCCGCCCCTTTTGATATACACTTTTCTGAACACACACATCCGAAGCACGTGCACAGAAAGCGGCTGTCACATGGCATGTGAGTACTAAACTAAGATCTCTTTCATGTTTTATTGGGCTTAAACTGTCAAATACACACAAGTTTGTTAAAAACACATAAATTACAAAAACACAGTCATTTATGCATGTGAAGGTAAACTGCTGGGAAAGGAATAGCATTTTTATATTAGATCGGTGAATTAAGTGAGAGCAGCGTAATATACCCAAACAATAAAATAGGACGGGGTCTCTGCTAATATGGCAGTGTCCATCAACAGTCGTGGGCAGGGTCTGTAAAATGTGACATCATTTTGTAGCTTGTTCTGTGACACTGCTTATAATTTATGGGGATTCAAAAAAGGAGCAGGTAGATTTTTATCATTATAGGGTGGTTGTTACACATTACACATGCACTGCCAACACACATGTATGTTCAAACAACATTTAAGGTGGAGCTACTTTCTAGGAGAATTAACTTCTGGTCATGCAATATAAACATAATTCCTGCAGGTGCAATTTATTCAATGTAAAAAAAATCACTTTAAGGACAGTTACTTCGAAACCGGGTTTACCAGACTAACATGATTAAAGATCATGTTTTATACATCTGTGTGTGGGATCCAGCTTGCTTGTGTAATGAATAAAACTGAATTGTTCTGTTTATCTCCTCTAAATGGCCCTGCACAGTGTCTGGAACGTGAGGGCTAAATTCGCAGATTCAGCACAGAAGAGGGAGCAGATCGCCAAGGTGCTGCTAATGCATATTGATGACTGTAGGTCCCTGAGGACCAAAGTGACTCAGCCTCTGACTCACAAAAGAGGGCGTGGGCTTAAATTAAACGGACACTTCAGATGAACCAATAGTGCGCTGTCACAGAGAACTCACACAGAAGGCCTCTTCACATTCATTATTAGAGCTAATATAATGACATGAAGGCGGGACATTATTTTGATTGTTGCTTTTTTGATGTAGGGGACACTGGCATCAATAATGAGGTCTGCTATGCGTGATTATAGATAATACGCTTGAATTCATTACTTTCATGCGTCATGTCATTTTTTAAATCTACAGAATGACTCACAAGAAGGAGAGGAACAAATGCGATGCCCGGAGCAACACTGGCAAAAAATACAATAATACTCTGATTCTCTGCAATTTGCTTTCATCAAATTACATACCCCACTCATAATTCAAATATGTTCTCTATTAGTTCTGGAGTCAGTAATGATATAAAGGCAGTGGCGAAACGTAAGAAGAATGTGCTTTATGAGGAACCATTTTCAGTGCGAGAAGAGGAGAAGTAATCTTTTATTGATTGGGAGAGTGTGGTGGAGCTGGGCAGAGGAAGATTTACTGCTAGGCTGGGTTCATGAAAGCCTTGGAGAGATCCAACAAAGAGCTCTAGCTGGATGAGGTGGCCGGTATTGGGCCACCCGTATGGCAAATAAATAAATAATGCCTTGTTAATGGAACAGCCTTCAACAATGTACACATGATGTAATATATATCCAAAGCATTCAACTGATGCTCTTAGGGGACCTGTACTTTTTTTATATTTCAATATATTTATATCTTACACATTACAAATATAAAGGTGTAGGTAAATATTGCAATATAAACATATATTTTCATCTATAAATATTTATATTGCAGTTTCTACCTACTTTTTTATATTTGTAATATGTAGGTAAATATATTCACAAATATAAAAATATCTAGCTAAATACTGTTATTTAATATATATATTAGTGTTGTCAAATGATGAATCGCGATTAATCACATCCAAAATAAAAGTTTTTGTTTACATACTAAATGAGTGTGTACTGTTTATATGTATTAAGTATATATAAATGGAAGCACATGCATGTATATATTTAAGAAAAATATGTTATGTTTATTAAATATATTTATATATAATATCAAATATAATAATATAAATATACAAATGTATATATATGTAAATATTTTCAAAATTATATATATATATATATATATATATATATATACATACATATACAAAAAAATTTGGATCTTTTGATTAATCAAACTAGATTTTTACTGGTTTATTTCTAAAATTAAACCTTTCCATTTTCTTGGCTCTTGAATTTATGGTTTCTTTGAGCAAAAAAAGATTTAATAATCACAAAATAATTTAGTCATTTTCCCTTATATTTTTAATATAAATGCACTAGGCCCGAGTATCACTGGTATGAAAATCCAGCCTAATAATGTAATATCATAAGCAGAGGAGTAAAGAGCCTATCACTATTTAACAACACAGCATAAATTTCAGCATATCACACTAAGCTGGCTGTGGGAGATATGGGAAAGCGGAGCCAGGGATCTCAGTGAGTTAGCGCTCATACAATCAGAGAATAAACCCCTCAGCCCTGGGATTCCTCTGCCTAAACGACACCACATATCATTAAAAGCACACTTTAGTTTATAATGGTCCATCCCTCCCACTTATCATCTCCTCAAAATGACCTGATTTGAACCCGGGTCTTCAAACTGAACAGAACTTTGATCACAACTTCATGTAAATGCCTTCATTATCAAAACAGCTCAAAGGCACAAATATGAAGGGAGACTCGTAATACTTGCAGGGCCCCTTTTGATCACTTTTTTTCATGAGCGATCTGTAGCATTAGTCTCTCTGATCCAAACATTTATCTAAAACAGTCAGAACTAATTAAACTAAACACTCCTCAAAAGGCATTGGCACACACTATCTAGTCATCAGAGAGGAAGAGAGAGATAACAGACTGTTCCTCACAAATATACTGTAGATGGAACAGCCACAGAAACACTCCGAGCCAAGGTCACTGACCCTCGACAAACGGTGGACGATCTGAACACTCTAAAACCCTTTATGGCCTTTAAGTCCTGTTCCTTTAAGCCAATTCCTCTGTTTTCTGATGGAGGATGGAAAAACAGACACAACGGCTGACAGTAAATGGGTTCGGTACGGGTCAGTGACACCGCAGAGACCTGCACAATGTGCGATTCATGGTGTGAAACAACAAGCGAGTGATGAGAAACAAAGATCTCCCTGATGACCACACTGGGTTTTGCATGCATTCAAATGACCACTTTATGCCAGACCACATGAGGACGGGCAGTGAGTAATTAAAAAACAAATTCAGGAGGAACTGCAGTCTCCTGGTACCTTGCAACTAAAGCCCCTCAAATTAATGTCTATGCACCAAGTCAACCTTGTGTGTAGATGGGTAGTCAGAAGGACGATGCTTTGGTACCAAGTTGATACTAAAATAAACATAAAAAATAAATTATTTGATTTTATTTTTTAGGGTTTCATTTTTAAATTGATTAATCTTTTTTTCAATTTTTTCAACAGTATGAAATTTTAATAATATTGAAAATATCAAATGATCATTATCAGCCAGAATTCTAATAGCAGCCTGACTTTTTTAATATTTCATTTTACATTTTAAATATTTAAATACAGTATATTTAGAATAAAATATTTTAAACGCTAAAATGACTATAAGTAAAACAACATAAACAAATGCAAACGAAACAATACATTTATGTCCAAATAGGATATATGCAGGGTTATTACAGTTAACTAAAACTTAAACTAAAATGAAAACTATTTTCAGAACATTTATGTTACTTGAAATAAAATTAATGTAATATCTAACTATAATTAAAAAATAATAATTAAATACAATTTCAGTTAGTTGCCAAGGCAAATTTTCTCATTTTAATTTAGTTTACCTTGATGTACTAAAATAACTAATGAAATAAAAAAATAAATCAATTAAATTAAATAAATCAAATAAATTAAAATAAATAGAGAGAGTGAAACAAACTACTAAAAATAACAAAGACAACAAAAATACTAAAACTTTCAAATTAAAATCAAAAAAGAAAACAAAATAAAAACTTATTCAAAATATGAATAAAAACTATAATAATATCTTAATTATACTAATATAACACTGGATCTACAGATATACAGCCTGTCACATTGTGTTATGTTGATAATATTAATCAAAAATCTTATAAATACATTATTTTAAACAAAAATAAAAAATATTATTTTAATATTTAACTTGTTAAATAAAGCAGCCTGTTTACTAGCATATTCATTTTTGCTGTGGTATCAAATCTGGTATAGACAATAATGGTATGGAGTGCTGAAGGTATAGTATTGTAATAACAAAATAGTATAATAGTATTGTGGATTTACAAAGAAATATACACCAATGCAAAGGTGGTAATGAGTTCCTTAAGCAACTTGCAGATTAAATTTGTAATTCCTGTTGATGTGCATTAACATGCAAGACACCACAGGCAAGAGGGATCTTCTGAGAGCATTTGGAGCAGATCCAAATCTTAGGAGGCCATCTATCCCTCCAAACGCTCCTTTCATCCATCACCCAGCACTGCACTGCAGAATGGCCTTCTGGGAGAACTCTCCTGATTTCTATCTCACTGTCTCTGACAAACACCCGTCCCTCCCGACCTGATCCTTCCATCCGGCTGGAGGCTGGCCTCCTTCCAGCAGTCAAGGTCTTAATGTGCGATACGCATGCACAAATAATTTAATGGCTATATTAGCAGAGACAAGCTGAGTTCAAAACATTTTGGCTGGTTGATCCATCACTGTCCCTCTTTTGCCGTGCGCCCACGGGAACAATTAGCCGTTAAATATGTACAAGCTTTAGGAGAGAGACAAAAAGATCTGAACTCTGGGAATTCCCAGGGCCAAGACAGCAGATAATGTGTGTCAATACGTGACCTGTGATTAAAATGGAATGAGGTGAACAGGCAAGGCGGTCTTTCCAAGGAAGACACCTAGAATGACAAAGGCAAAATGGGATGCACATTTAAAGGGCACCTATTATGCAAAATTCCCTTTCACATGTTGTTTGGACATAAATGTGTGTTGGCAGTGTGTGTACACAACCACCCTATAATGATAAAAATCCACCCGCTCCTTTTTTTTAAAAATCTCAATATATTTAGCAACGTCTCAGAGCAAGCCGATCACAGAATCCGTAAAGTGTGACATCACAATTTACCAGCCCCACCCACAATTGTTGATTAACACTGCCGTAATCTAGCCGAGACCCCACCCTGAGTGAGCCGCACACAATCCGCCATGTTTATCTTCACGCTAGAGCATTTAAAAGCAGCATTCAAGTAAGAAATGTCTCCTTATAGATGTTATTCAGTCCAGAGCAGTGAGTGATTCTCTGCTTTTATTTGATTCTTTGGGTCATATTAATAGCATAGATAGCAGTATAGGTACTGTATATTATGCTGATGTCACTTAATACACAGATGTAATATAAACATGCGATTTCGTTCCCAGATGTTTACCTTCACAAACATAACCGACTGTGTTTTTGTAACTTATGTGTGTTTGTAACATAAACTCATGTGTGAAAGAGAACTTAGTACTCACATGCCGTGTGCAGCCACTTTCTATATGCGTGCTACGGATGTTTGCGCTCAGAAAACCATCCATCAATAGTTTAAACTAATATGGCTTTAAAACGCGTGATTTCAGCGATGATAATCAAAACCAAACAGATGGTTTTTTAGCAGATACAAGCTGTAAAGGCACCTCTCTATTCTGCAAAAGAGGGCGGGGAGCAGCAGCTCGTTTGCATTTAAAGAGACATGCTCTTATACAGCGTGTTTCTGCTTCCACTCAAAATAGGCATTTTCAAAATGATATAATAAATGATCTGTGGGGTATTTTGAGCTGAAACTTCACAGACACATTCTGGGGACACCTGAGACTTATATTACATATTGTAAAAAGGGGCATAATAGGTGCCCTTTAAATCAGTATCACATTGCATATGTAATTGTACATTTCCCCTATGCATATTTAGATTACCTTTGCTGTCACTTGACGATAATCTTTAAAAGCACTGATAATTTATTATCACTCTTAAAGAATCTTATTTTTAAATAAAATGTTTAAATATCATTTTTAAATAAAATAAAATGTATAATGTAATAAAATTACATTCTAATTCAATTTCACTTTAATTTATTAATAACATTATTGCAGATTATAACATTATTGCAGATTAATAAGCGAGCAGACACCTGTTTTATCAGCACGCTATGCCTGACACAGTCAAACTCAAACAGCTGGCATTTCATGTCCCACTTTTCCCTTTTTTTTGCCTCGATTACACACAGCCGTGTGCCAAAAATGTCAGACAGGATTAGAGAAGGAAAGGTCAGAGTAGGGACGGGGGTGTGAGAATGAACACTGGTAATTCTCTGATGGAGAACGTCTCTCAGACTGCACTCTTTCCTCACAATGTGTCTGTAATAACTCTTTACTCAGTCCCATCATGCCCCATCATGACCGAGCATGTTACCACTGATGCATTTGGACGCAAAGGCGACGCCCTTGACGTGATTTTCACAGACAGTAGCGCAGCTCATACGAGCACACAGTAGCTGTCTATCACCCGTCAGCCACAATTCAGCTCTGAGCCTGTGATAGGACAAGAAAAAGAGCACTGAGATTGTGCTTCAATGCATGGTGAAATACAGCCTAAATAATGATGCATAAATATTCTATTTTAATTGCTGTGAAATAAACAATAAGCAAGTCAGAAGGTGCATTCCTGCTTAGTTTATTAAGCGCACTAGCAACAGTGTCAGGTATTTTTAGGACTGTCAAAACCACTCCAGTGCACTGAAACATCCGCTCCCAGACAGCATCAGCTGCTCACTGGATTCCTATGATGGAAATGCCATCACCTTCTTAAAGGTACAGTAAGCAATGTTAGTTATTCTGAAATTTCCACTACACATAGTTACGCCTGTTCTTTCCGTACCCTGACCTACGAAGAGACCATCATCGGTAGCAAAATTGCTTATTGTATGATAAACTTGTAGTGATACAAGCTGAACATGGCATTTTTATGCTTTTTTTCCTGCGTCCCACTCTATACACAAAATTACTGACCTCTGATTGGCTAAAATAATCTCTTTTTTTATTATTTAGAGAGCCTAAATGGTCAAAGACAAGTGTAATGTTTCAGGACACCGAATTAAGGCCCAGTGCCCGGTTGTATAAAGCAGCTTAAGTTTTTCCCTTAAGTATGAGACTTAAGGCGTAATTTCCCCTTACCTAAGGGAATGATTTAAGGGTGTTGCATATAATCCCTTAAACACTTCCCTTAGCAAAGGGAAACCATTAAGTGTTTCACGACAGCGACCCAGGTTTTGCCGTTAAAAAATCGACTGTTGCCATGGTTGCCATATTTGTTAATGCAGATAGCAGTGTAAGTTTTCACAGTAAACAATATAATATGGATAAGGAAAACAAAAAAGAAAACCAAATATGAAAGAGAAGGGCCAGACGAGACAGAAACTCAAATTGATAATTCACTCAAAATGGAAAATTCTGAAAAATCATTTACTCACCCTCGTGTCAGTTCAAATAAGACTTTTATTCATCTTTGGACAACAAATAAAGATCTCTCATAATGTCTGTCCATGTAGAGGTTTTCAGGGACTAGTGTGAATAAATACATATTTAAATGCAAAGAGACAAGATAGTCTATGCATGACGTTTTATTCGTATCCAAAACGATGTAAACATTAAAGCGCTAAACTCTCATGCAGTGTGTTTCATTCATACTCGAAGCCGGAGGGCGCTCTCGCGCTGAAAGTCCAAACCGGATTCATAGAAGTAGCCTATCTTATAAGCTGAATAAAAAGCATAAATGTCATCAACACAATAAACACACGATTGCAACAATACATGGTTTATGTGTGTTTTTCAAGTCATCTCCAGGTAATATGTAGGAAAATACAGGAATAAAATATTATGGAATATAAATTTGCTCTCGAGTGTGACGCACTCACGTTTGAGCTAATTATATGTGCTGTATGTAATTTGATCAATGTTTATATGTGAATATATGCATAAATTAAAATGATGTTTAACATATAAAGAGGCCGATTATGACTTAGAAGACTTTTGTGTAACACTTAAGGTGACATTTTCCAACCCTTATGTTATCCTTAGGAAAATGACAGTTAAGGGGCTTTATGCAACACTTAATGGGTTTTAAGGGGTACTTAAGAGAAACCCTTAAGTAACATTTAAGGGATATTTTATGAAACGCCTTTAAGTGTAAGGGAAACTTAAGGGCGATCTTAGGGGAAAATTACACTTAAGGTGCTTTATGCAACCGGGCACAGAACCTTAGTAAAGGCATCATAAAAATAGTCCATGCGACATCAGTCGTTTTTCAATTTTATGAAGCTACGAGAATACTTTTTGTGTGCAAAGAAAACAAAAATAATGACTTTATTCAACGATTTATTCTCTTCCATTTTAGTTTCTGCTGCCATTCATGAGAGTACCACGATATTTTGAAGAACGCTGGTAACCCAACAGGTTGGGTTCTCATTGACTTCCACTGTATGGACAAAAAAGTAAAAAATACAATGGACGTCAATGGGAACCGAAACGGTTTTGTTTTATTAGAGTTCTATTGTATGAGGGTTCTATTGTGCAGAAGTTCTATTGTAAATATATTAAGACAAAGTTTATTATTTTAAGATATCTCTTAGTTGTCTTTTTATTATTGTCTTTTACGTTTTTTTTTTCTTGGCTAAATCTGGTACATTTTATATTGATAATATTAATGCGTATTTTCTGTGATTAAATAAATAGCAATCACATATTTCATAATGGTACTGTATTTTTAACAGCTACAAAAAAGCACATGACAATGAGATATACAGTGATGTTCTTAAAGCTGCAGTCCGTAAGTCTTGCCTCTTGGTGGACATCTCTGTTTGAAACCTGCAATTGCAGTTATTTGCAGAATTATCATCTTTACGTGGGTTGTGCATCGGCACGGCTCCTCAGCGTGGATGAATCTAATGTTTTAATGCTTCTTTACGTTTACAGACGTGACGTAATGACACAAAGACGAACGGCGGCATGCTTGTATTTCCCATGAAAACCTCAAGTACCGCTCAAATTAGAAAACATTATTACAAGCTTACCGTTGTGAATCGGGCTAAGGTAAGGAGATAGTTTTGAACACTGGCCGATTATGTACTTGCCCAAAAATTGATTTAGGATCATTTTTAACCAAAAAAAAGTTACGGACTGCAGCTTTAATAAACACCTGCTACATTTTAATTTGTGACCTTGTAATCATGCTGCAAGTCATCAGTGTCCCAATGTTTAGTGAATCAAGGCCTTTGCTAGTGCACAAAATCGTGTTCGTGATATACTGATACACGCCATGAGGAAACTAGGGACTGGAGTCAGAGTGAAGCAAAATAAGCAGAGAGGGAAAGCAGGAGGGATGGAGAGACAGAGCGAGCATAAATATTACGCTGACAGCACCACGGATGAGAATATCATGTCCAGTCTTATTTAGCTAGCCATGCTCAAAGGAAAATGTTTTCACTGTAAACCACAGTGAAGCACCTCGTCTCAAAAATATCTAAAAGACCTTTAAATCCCAGGCAGTCCTGAGTAAATGTAAATTCTACATACTACAGGGATTATTACACACATAATAGAGATAAAACAGGAACAATGTTCCTTCACAGCGTGTGCTTTTTATTTCCCTGAAGGGACTCATAGGTCTTGGTATCGCCCTAGTCCAAGGTTGGGCTGTATGGAAGCATATTGGTAGCTAAATTCATTTTGAAATGTAATATGCAAAATGACAATGCAATATGTAAAATGGCACTGTATTTCTGTATTTAAATTTACATTTTCCCATACATATGAGCAACATTTAGTGCAAAATGAAAATGAAAATTCAATTATATCATTTAAATTTGCCATTTTCTACACTAGTTTTAAAACATATTTTAAAGCGCAAAAAATTAAAAAAACAGGAAGGGGGCAAAAACCTTTTCACAGCACTGTATATATATATATGACGTTTCAATTGCATTTTCATTAAATGATGAACCCCGTGATGAATATAGTTTAAGTCATTGTGGATTTGAAAATGCATTCCGAGCCTAGCACGCCCCCTACCTGTCAATCATTACATGAAGGCGGGGCTCGGCAACAAGATGCCAATAGGTCAATATTCACCATTAACCAAACGCTTTTCACCTGCCTGAACATCTCTCACTGTTTACACTCCGATTGATGCACATACTGTAAGCAAACACAGTGCTATTCTACACGTATTTACTTGCCTCCTTACACCGTGTCTACATCATCGCATTGCGCCGCATCCATTGTAGACAGCATCGCTGATTATAATGGGTTCAATGCTGTCTTTTGCCACGCCGCTCGCATCAGGTGTAGACATGTTGCCTTATTTCCTCTCGCACATCCCGTGGCACCTATAAGTGTCGCACCTGCCTCAAGATTTCTCTTACACTCCGATTGATGCCCGTTACCATACAGAAAACGCTGCCACTTTCACTGTGCCTGCCCCAGACGACAGTTCACCAGTCAGATCTAGGCGCAGCTGTCACGGAACATGCCACAGCCAAGGTAAAAATCACGGCATCATTCGCGGTGTCCGATGGCTGTAAACAGTGAGAGATGTTGTGGCAGGCGCGTGAAGTTCAGGTGCCACGGAACATACGCTGTTTTACGGATTAAAAATAAAAGAGTAATAAAATATAAGGTAAGGTAGTAAATAAGTGTAGAATAGCACTGTCTGTTTGCTTACAGTATGTGCATCAATCGGAGTGTAAACGGTGAGAGATGTTCAGGCAGGTAAAAAGCGTTTGCTTAATGGTGAATATTGACCTATTGTGCATCCTGTTGCCGAGCCCCGCCTTGATGTAATGATTGACAGGTAGGGGGTGTGCTCGGTTCAGAATGCATTTTCAAATCCACAATGACGTCATCACGGGGTATTTAATGAAAATGCAATTGAAACGTCATATATTTAAGTGTCAATGCATTTAAGAAAAATAAAAGACATTTAAATCACCATTTTGCTACCCTTTTGCTGCACCTTTGGCTCAGAATGCATTCTGAAATTCTCACTGCATTTTGCTACAATTATCACGCGGTATTATGATGAAAACGCTCAAGTGTCCTACCCGTAAGTCTAAATGCATTTAGGAAAAACAGCATTTAAATGATAATTTTGCTACAGTTTTTGCTTGGACATGTTAAACATATCTAATCAATTTGGGTAATACATTTTCATTTTAATTTTGCAAATTATAAAGCTTTAAAACATTTTAATTTGCATATTAAAACTAGTGTAGTTAGTTAGTTGGCAAATTTAAATTATATAATTGAATTTTCATTTTGCACTAAATGTTGCACATATGTATGGGAAAATATCAATTTAAATACAGAAATACATTGCCAGTTTACATATTGCATTGCCATTTTGCATATTAAATTTCAAATTGAATTTTTGAACACATATGCTTCCATAGGGCCGAGATAAAACAACCAGCTTTTAATTCCTTCCTTATGTAACAATAGAGCTAATTCAGCCATGAGTTCATATCTAGGACACGAGTCTGCCTGGCCTTACAAAGCCGGGAGCATCAGAGTGTAGCGGTGGGCTGCACTACTGCTGAAGCACATTTAGCAGATGAGCCGGATCAGAGAAAAATAAATAAATACATAGCACACAAAATAAATAGGCTACACAAAAAAAATAATATGATTTTAAATAGGCTAAATAAGTACAACTATTATATTATATTATATTATATTATATTATATTATATTCACTACAATTCAAAAGGAGCGGTAATATTTCTTAATGTTTTTGAAAGTCTCTTATGCTCACCAAGGCTGCATTTATTTAATTTAAAAATACAGTAAAAACATTAATATTGTTAAATATGATTAGAATTTAAATAACTCTTTTCTATTTTAATATATTTTGAATGTAATTTATTCCCGTGAAGACAAAGCTGAATTTCCAGCATCCATTACCCCAGTGAAACTTTTTCTTTCAGGATTCTTTGATGAATATAGTCAAAGTGTATCTTTTTTGTAACATTATAAATATTTTTACTGTGACTTTGGATCAATTAAGTACAAAAACTACAAATTCCTTTAAATAAATAAATAAAATGTCAAAATAATAAATATATAGCTCAATGTTAAGACTTTTTTCCCCCTAATTTTTTACTTGGCTTGCCAAAATTTTCACTGCCGAAGAAGGGGGGGTGGTGGGATTGGGAAAGGTCCCACTCCCAGGACTCGAATTTGAAACGCCCGAAGCACAATGTCGCTACATGTTCACGCGCTGCCCACGAGGCAATATGTGTTTTCTTGTATTCTAAAAAAAAAAAAAGCTTATATGACGCCGTCATTTTAGATACCAGTCAAATTTTACATTTCTTCATTACAATTTTGATACCACTGCAAAAACTTCTAGCCTAACAAATATAAAGTTCAAACATTATTGAAGATAAGTGAATAGTCAGTAAATAACAGTGTTGGGCAGTAACTAGTAACTGTAATAATATTACTTTTTGCAGTTAGAAATATTGTATTGATTTTGTCAGGAAAAAAGATGATCATGAGCACTTTTGTGTAAGTTGTGGCTTTACTTTACTCTGGCATTACATCCCACCCACATCCCTCTCATCAGCATTACTATATTATTATAGTATATATATATATATATTATAGTATTACTATAATTAAAAATCATTTTATAAATTTAAAGTTTCTTACAAACTTAATGAAATATAATCGTAAATGGGTAACGGAGAAATGAAAATTAGCTTCAAGCTACACATGACAATTAATGAGATTAATACAACACTTCTACTTGAATGTCACTATCAATCAGAGGCGGACAAAGTACTCAACTCCATTACTTAAGTGAAAGTACAGATACTGCTGGTCAAATATTACTCCATTACAAGTAAAAGTTGTAAAGACAGATTTTTACTTAAGTAAAAGTACAGAAGTACTTGCTTTTTAAAGTACTTAAGTACCAAAAGTAAATGTCCTTATTTATGTCAATGCACTGTTTTATTATTGTTGTAATACTTGCAATACCTCTGAAGCAACTTACAATACATTACACCTACTGAATACACTGACTAGCTTGTAGTATCTCTGGAATAAAGAGCTTTAGAACGTTAAAAACCTATGGGGAAAAACAAAACAACAAAAAAAAATATTATTTAACACCCCTACCGACCCCCACAAAAGCAGGATGATAGTGATCTCACATCATCATCACGTGCTTTCAGATGGAGCAGCATTTACTACACAGAGCCGTAGTTCACTGACAAGTTACGCAATAAAATCGCAGACAATTTATTGTGCGACTATGAAATCGAAGAATTCATTCGCGATAGATTCCATTTCGATTTATCGTGCAGCCCTAGGTCAGTGCTAAAAAAAAGCTGCTAACGAATTTCTACTTAGAGGATCTTTATAGAAATGTAGTGGAGTGAAAAGTCCAATATTTGTCTTTCAAATGTAGTGAAGTTAAAGTCATAAGTTTCCAGAAAAAAATAATACTCAAGTAAAGTACAGATACTCAAAACGTGTACTTAAGTACAATACTCAAGTAAATGTACTTAGTTACTGTCCTCCTCTGCTATCAATCACTAGAATTTTATGTGGAAGATACACAGTTACAACTTCTGTGGGGCGTGAAGAAAAAGTAATGTAACTAGTAGTGTAACTAATTACTGTTGCCAGAAAGTAATAATTAAAGTAACAATATTACTTTTGAAATGAGTAACTAGTAATGAGTAATATATTACATTCTTTGAGTAACTAGCCCAAAACTGGTAAATAAGATAACATGAACAAATTACAAGCAATAGAACAAATAAAAAACAGAACAAAGATATAAATTAAACAATGCTTTAGGTTTTTAGGTGTTCAAGTATAGAAACTGAATAATCAAATGTAAAGTAACATTGCATTTTCTTGACTGTATATGTATATTTTCTGTTCTTTTCTTTCTTTCTAGATTAACATTAAGGACACTGGCAGCAAGCTGGTAAATTAGGCAATGTCACTTTAAGACACCATTCACAGATACTGACACACATCCAATTTTTTTCTCAACTGTTTATGTTTACTTACGAAATAACCGACTGTTTGCATGCCTGGAGTCTCCCGTTTGATGTGGTCGTAAAGACGTTCTGCATCTAAATAAATGCAATTCTTGTCAAGAAAAAAGAAACAGAAGCAACCCTAGATCCACCCCTGCGATAATTGCATTAAATATTTTTAATGCGTAAAACTGAAAAAAAATTAACTGCATGTGTTAACACATTAATTTATAGCACTAATATATATAAAACATCCCATACACACACACACACACACACACACACACACACACAGAGACACATATATGCATATAGTAAGTGTCAGTGGTGTATAAAGTACCTGAAAGCCATACTCAAGTAAAAGTACATATCTTACCAGAAAATGACTTTGGTAGAAGTTGAAGTCACCGTTTAGATTATTACTTGAGTAAAAGTCTTAAAATATGTGATATTTATTGTACTTAAGTAC
>NW_015546034.1:127778-128576 GCF_001515605.1 Sinocyclocheilus anshuiensis | reverse complement strand
AACGACCATTTATGAAAAATACACACACACACAAACACACACACACACACACACACACACACACACACAGAGACACATATATGCATATAGTAAGTGTCAGTGGTGTATAAAGAAGCCATAAGCCATACTCAAGTAAAAGTACATATCTTACCAGAAAATGACTTTGGTAGAAGTTGAAGTTAGATCATTATTACTTGAGTAAAAGTCTTAAAATATGTGATATTTATTGTACTTAAGTACGAAAAGTATTTTTTTAATCTTAAACATACTTATGAAAGTAAAAGTACAAGTAAATGCAAAATAGAAAAGAAGCAAATAAATATATATAAAAAATGTTCATACACGACTTGAGTAGCAAGATTGTGTTCAGTTTTAACTCTTTCTTCCATTTTGTATTTTTGGGTAAGAATAAGAAGCACTTCATCCTGTACTTAGTGTCTTTCATTCCAACGTAAGAAAACATGTCTGGAATCTGTATCTTAAGCATTTGTATTTACACAGTTTATGTATCTCAAAGGACATGGATGCATTTAACCTGCAGTTACAGATGGATAAATAATGCTTTGTTTTTAAAACGTTGAATGTAAAACGCTGAATACTGATATTTGAAATAATTTAAAACATGAACAAAATAGAAGAAATGTGAAATTAAAACTGCCAGTAGGTGGCAGTAAGTGACTGTTAATGAGTGATCATTGAGATTCAACAGATTCATTCAAACGACTGATTCATTCAGAAACAAAGCATTTGACTGTGTTAATGAGTTAATCACTGAATCATTTATTCAACCGATTCGTT
>NW_015546034.1:127195-127629 GCF_001515605.1 Sinocyclocheilus anshuiensis | reverse complement strand
GCAGAAAAACGGTAGGCTACTCTTTGTGTGATATAGATTAAGTTAACTATATTAAATTATATAAACATAAAAAAGCATACAGAAGCATTTTTGGCATCTACAATTTAGAATGCCTTGAATTTTGAGTTTTAATAGACTAATAAATCACGTGCGTGCACTCTCTGTGATACTTACCATATTATCGCAGACCAGTGGAAACTTGAGTGGAAAATGAAATCATCCGCGGTTGTGCGCGCAGCCGTGCACTTTTTTGCACATGAGCAAAGGTGTTTGTAGGAGTCTAATGCCGAGTTCACACTGCATGATTTTCAAACTCGTCGGGTCACCGTGGTTTTCGCACTGCACGACTATCTGAGGTAGCAGTCAGTCGCTGCTGTGTTCACATTGCACGATGGATCGGCGACAGGAGGTTACACACTGCATGACTTTACAAT
>NW_015546034.1:122051-126911 GCF_001515605.1 Sinocyclocheilus anshuiensis | reverse complement strand
GCAAATTGTCTGTGAGCTGATTTCCAGCTACAAGGAGAAAAAGAAAAACAGATTATGCAGGAGGGAGATGCAGGGAACAGGGATTGGGTGTTCTGCAAAGAGAGTTGGAGGAAAATAATTTTGCAGTAACTGTTATGCTGATGTTGTGGCTGGTCAAGCAAATGTTTGTGCTTGTTTCTGTATGATATAATTGTTCATATATCTATTAAAATATAGATATAACTATAACTCCTCCCCGAACTTCCCTCTGCCCTGTATCTTGGTCTCTCATTGGCTGTAGGTCATCGCCGATGTAGTTTTCAGTCAGAAATCATTGCACACAGCGTGATTGTGAATCGCCGACAGCTCCAGATATTTAGCATGCCAAATATTTTGCGGCGTGAACAAGCACCAATTTGCCTCCAATTTCGGGCATTTGTCGGCGATTTCGCAAAACCTGTCGGCGAATGAAAAATCTGGCTAAAATCATGCAGTGTGAACTCGGCATAACTTGCAGACGTCAGACCACTGATTCGTCAAACCTGCTTTCCTGCAGTCTGTGTTCTTCTGACTTCTGACTATTTTATAGTAAGTAACGAATATGCTTCGGGGAAATGTATCGGAGCAAAAGTATACATTTTAATTAGTTAATGTAGTGGAGTAAAAGTAAAAGTTACTCAAGTAAAGTACAGATACTCCCAAAAAATACTTAAGTACTGTAACGAAGTATTATTACTTCGTTACAATACACCACTGGTAAGTGTGTAAGTGTGATGGCAAAATGCAGATCCCAGATCAAGAGCTAAATCTGTTTTCATTTCACCTGATCCTTCATTTTTCACTGTCCTGCCCAACTAGCGGCACTCATCCCTCTGCATATCTACACTTCTCTCAAGTAACTCCTCTGGTCTGCCAAGTTCATCTCCTCTTCCTGCCCGGCACACTGCCATCGCCTCATGCACACCTTCCACAGCTCTGCGCCAGCCAGCACTTTCAGACTTCTTGCCGTCTTTTTCTTTTGATTGCTTTGCAGAAAAACAGGCTCATGCAACACAACAGATCATGGTTATTTATTGTCTGCTCCATGCCTCCATTTCACATTGGTCCCTCAGACAGTAGTACTTAGTACTAACGCTTTAGATGTTTGGTGATGCACACTACAAGCAAGCATTTCCTGTACTGATATTCATAAGTATGATATTTCACCAGTTTTATGATAAATTAATGTTAAATGTATTTTGCACAGAATTCAGTAGAAAAAGTTGACATAAGCAAACAGGCTTCAGGTCAAGAAAATGACCTTGACAGGCTTCAGGTCATTTCAACAATCCAATTGACAGCTTTACTGCACATCACCAAAAATCTGTATCTGTCACTTTGATATGCCTTTTATATTTAAAGGTGCCTCGTGCACGTTCGGTATTGCTTGGTACAGCCATTCACATAGATTTTCTTTTTTCTCCTGGGCATCACATGTGTTGGCGGGGTGAAGGGAGGTGATGTGTGCATTGAGACTGCTGGTCATTCTGACAGGCACTATCTGAGTATAGGTGTTTGTTCAGCTGCTGTCATTTGCCTCCAATTGCGCTAATCTCTTCCACCAATATTCATACCATCACAGTTGCTACGATGCTGATTACAAGCCCTATATATCCGTGTCCAATGGCAACAGCATTTACGTTCATTACAATCAGTGACTTGAACAGCAAGATGGTTCTTTCAGAAAGCAAAGCAATGAAGTTCCCAAGGACACAACCTTATCACGCTGTTTCAGGACAGAATTAAACTGAAAAGAAATTGACATGACAGACAGTTCAGGGGGGTTTATTTCCTTTGAGCTTGTTTTTATCTTAAGTCGCAGTAAATTGTCATTCACAACTCATTGTGCTTCCGCAATGTGACATATTTCTGAGTGAAAAGGGATAGATGAGACAAAAATATTTTCAAATAGTTGTATCTCGGCCAAATATTGTCCTATCCTAACAAACCATACATCAATGGGAAGCTTATTTATTCAGCTTTCAGATGATGTATACATCAAAATTTAAAAAAATTGACCCTTATGACTGGTTTTGCGGACCAGGGTCACATATCGTAAAAAAATTTTTTTACATTTTATGTAAAATGTAAAAAAAACAAAGCCATTTTGGGATAACAACTTTGCCCATGAAAACAAAAATAATTTTGAGACTTAAAATTAGTTGTGATGGCAAAAAACAAAACATAAACAAAAATTAATATAGGAGAAATGACCAAGTGAAGTGAAATATTTAATATTAACCACTATTGTTAAAGTAATATAAACCAATATTGTTAAATGTTTAAAGTAAAATGGATAAGCAAATTAATATTTTGATGAAACATTACAAAAACAAACTATTTACATTTTTTTTATCAAAGTAAGACCAGGAATATGTATTTAGTAGAAAAGAGACTCAATTTTGATTTCATATTGACATTAATGAATTAAAGCTGGTACAAAAAAAAACAATGGAATCATGCCCTGGCATCCAACTGTGTAGCTGGTCATATCGTAAATCATATCAGCTTCATTTTGCGTTCACTCCATGGCATATCTGGCACATTGCTCATTTTCTTGTCATATTACACAAATTGATTTTGTCTAAAGTGATCTAGTCAATATGTTTGCTGTTTCTGTGAGTTCATACATCCCACCTGCACTGAATCAATACTCTGCTCATGCACAGAATGAGAAAAAAAATTCATTAAAGTGCAAATGTTCCCTGTGTGTAATTTTCCTCTCTTCTTGCATTTGGCTCATTAGCGAGACGCCGCCGACCGAAGCGGTGCGCACACAGTTACATGAGCGTTGACCCTCGCTGGCTTCACAGGGGAGCCCACCATCCAGTGTGCATGTGAAGGAGAGGAAGGGAAAAAAAACTCTCTAATAAAACGCTCGCTGTAGCAGAAAGTACACCGGCGAACAGCTGACTGCGCTCTGATTCGGCTTAATAACTGCATAAGGAGAGAAATTAAGACAATTAACTTCACACATAATGCCATCAGCGATACTCACAGCAGGGAGCACATGTGATCTTTTGGTCTCCAGTGATGTCATCTTTTCTTCGTGAATGCCTCATCAAACTGACGAGTCATGCGCTGAGTTAGCTCATTCTGACAAACCGGGTTTGTTAATAAGGCTTTATCATGAGGGAATTACACAGTTTGTCTCAGGCAAAAGGACACATCAAAACATTCTTAGCGGTTTGGAGGTCTTTTTTTAATAGGAAAGGGTCTTACAAAAGCTCTGTTGAATATTCATTAAAACTAATATTTAAAAACACAAATAGTTTAATACTAAATATTTTTAATTACATATTTAAATATATATGATATATTAAAAATACTTCTTAAAATATATTTTAAAGGAATAGTTCATCCAAAAATGAGGAGTTTGTTTCTTCATCAGAACAAATTTGGAGAAAATATGCATTACATCATGTGCTCACCAATAGATCCTCTGCAGTGAATGGGTGCCATCAGAATAAATTCAAACATGATAAAAACATCACAATAATCCACAAGTAATCCACGAAATAAAAAGCTGCGTTTGTTAGAAACAAATCCAAGACGTTTTTAACTTCAAACGAGTCCTCTATCCATATGTTGCTTTCTACAGTGAAAAAGTATTCTCATCTGAATCAGGAGAGAAATATGCACAGATCAAGCACCATTTACATGAAAAAAAAAGTTATTAATTTTGATGTGAGGAGACAGCAGGTGATGGACTATCTCCTTGGAGGAATAGTTATTATGGATTATGGACTGGTATTTTGGCCAGAAGCAATGGTTTAAAGTTAAAATGCTTTAATGATGGACTTGTTTCTTACAAAAGTTTTCTCTTCACAAGGCTTGAATTGTTTGTGTAACTGTTTTAACTCTCATTCTGATGGCACCCATTCACTTCAGATGAGCCACTGGTGATCTATAGGCATGTAATGTTAAATTTGTCCAAATCTGAAGAAACAAACTCATCTATATCTTGGATGGCCTGAGGGCCAGTAAATGTTTAACACATTTTCATTTTTGGGTGACCTTTCGGTCCTTTAATATATAATACATTTATGTTAACTCTTTCGCAAATATAAATTTTTCATACTGTACTGTGTGTGCACATTACAATGTTGCAATGTCTAAATTCACTTATCAGTTATTAGCCATAACATGAAAATGATTGTTAGCCTTTCGGTATCAGACAAAGTAAAATACCTATTCACATAAATAAATAAAACATCTTTACACCATTTTGATTGGACAAAAATGTATGGTTTGTGCAAATTAGAGGTTTAAAGGGATAGTTCACCCAAAAATGAAAATGTGATGTTTATCTGCTTACCCCCAAGGCATCCAAGATGTAGGTGACTTTGTTTCTTCAGTATAACACAAATGGAGATTTTTAACTCAAACCGTTGCAGTCTGTCAGTCCTTTAATGTCAGTGGATGGGAATCACGGCTTTGAGAGTCATAAAACATACACAAACAAAACCAAATTAAACCCTGCGGCTCGTGATAACACATTGATGTGTAAAGACACAAAACGATCGGTCTGTGCAAGAAACTGAAAAGTATTTATATAGTTTTTTACCTCTGATTTTCACCGCAATGTCTGAACTGTCCTGAGCGCCTTCCCGTCTTCCTTCTTCAGCCTGTGCATGAGGCGTCTTCTTCTTCTTCTTGCTTTACGGCGGATCGCAGACTTATAAGTGCATTACCACCACCTATCTCTCAAATGGACCATTGACACTCCCAGTTAAGATAGATAGAGTGCCAATGGTCCATTTGAGAGTTAGGTGGCGGTAATGCACTTATAAGTCTGCAATCCGCCGTAAAGCAAGAAGAAGAAGAAGACGCCTCACGCTA
>NW_015546034.1:120387-121943 GCF_001515605.1 Sinocyclocheilus anshuiensis | reverse complement strand
CGGCTCCCAAATGGCTCTTTATTTAGTATCACTCTAAGCCTTCTATTTTAGCCCAATTTAGCAATTGTGAATGGTTTGTGTGTTGGTAACCAATTTTTTATTCAGTGTTTTCATAAAAGCCTTATTTTTATGCTTTTTTTTTTTTCGTTACAAAAAACAATGCACATACTAGGCCTATTATTTAACATTTTAATAAAACTTTAATTGAACAATTGAACACAGAACTACAGCAAACAAATAAATAAAGGCAAAAGTCTTAACATTAAGACACTTTAGTCTTTAGTGCAGGTTGGCATTCAGAAATATCAGATGCATCAGCTTGGATGGGCTGATGCGATTTCTCCTCTCTGTGATTATTTGTCCTGTTTTTGAGAAGACTCTCTCTGAGGGGACCGATGTTGCAACAATGCAGTGTCTTCCTACCTTAACCAACGCGCTTGCATTTAAATCCGGCTCCCCCCGTCTCTTTCTGTCGCTCTGTGTACCTGGCCTGTACCACTACACTCGCTATCTTCGGAGTGTGTGTCACCCGTCCTTCTTTCACATAATGGTATAATCCTAGTCTGTCCTCCCATGTGATTAGCCGCATGTGTATATTTTATTTTTTTTGTAACGGAAAAAATAAGGCCTTTATGAAAACACTGAATAAAAAATTGCTTACCAACACACAAACCATTCACAATTGCTAAAATAGAAGGCTCTGGCTGAAGATGCGGCTCTCCCCGACGGGAGTCGGCTCTTCTCGTTCACTACAAAGAATCGGCTCTTAGAGCTGGCTCGTTCGCAAACGACACATCACTACCTCACGCGCAGGCTGAAGAAGAAGACGCGAAGGCGCTCAGGACAGTTCAGACATTGCGGTGAAAATCAGAGGTAAAAAACGATATAAATACTGTTCAGTTTCTTGCACAGACCTATCGTTTTGTGTCTTTACACATCAATATATCATCACAAGCCACAGGGGTTTAATTTGGTTTTGTTTGTGTATGTTTTATGACTCTCAAAGCCGTGATTTCCATCCACTGACTTTATAGGACTGACAGACTGCAACGGTTTGAGTTAAAAATCTCCGTTTGTGTTATACTGAATAAACAAAGTCACCTACATCTTGGATGCCCTGGGAGTTAGCAGATAAACATCAAATTTTCATTTTTAGGTGAACTATCCCTTTAAGACTGAATGTCACGCTTACCCTACAGCCTCAGTTTCACAGCCTTCATTTTCTCTATTTCTGCAATAATCAAACAGGAGACTTGCTTTGAAATTTGGTACAACATATACTGTGCCGTGATCTGATGACGGCAGCCATTATGGCCATACCTCACCTGCAGTGAACATGAGGGTCTTCAAGCCACCAGCATCTGCTCATGGGAAAAAGAATATGGATCGAGTGGGGAGGTCACACCCCCTAAAGTGACACAGGTTACCATGTCAATGCAGTAGTGAGAGAGTCATTAGAAAGGCAGTCTCAGTGGGTTGCGTCTACACCTCCAGCAGAATGGCACATTCAACATCGCCCCTCATTGAGCTCACTGCATCTCCACTCACCTCCCTAG
>NW_015546034.1:82807-120358 GCF_001515605.1 Sinocyclocheilus anshuiensis | reverse complement strand
AATATATATATATATATATATATATATATATATATATATATATATATACTAATGTGCACAGATATTTTAAAGAAAACTCCAAAAACCTAATACCAATCTTTTAAAATTTGAATTTAGGCATTATAAATGTACTTTCTATTTATTTTGAGATTTGCTAAAGATTACATTTAACAGGATAATTCAAATTGACTAAATTTAAGTGAGAATTAGATGACAGCAAAAGTAATGTAAAACAGGTGAAGACATGCAGAATTAAATATCCATTATCAACAGATATCAATAAACGCCCCTCATTGAGCTCACTGCATCTCCACTCACCTCCCTAGAAAATCACTCCGGGTGCCGTGAGAAGCCTCAAATAAAGACTTTTTTGCACTGGATAGTAAGGGTGGCTATTTTTGGTCATTTTGTCTGCTCTGCAGTTTTTTGGGTAATTGTTGATATGTG
This sequence comes from Sinocyclocheilus anshuiensis, assembly GCF_001515605.1. NCBI lineage: Eukaryota > Metazoa > Chordata > Actinopteri > Cypriniformes > Cyprinidae > Sinocyclocheilus > Sinocyclocheilus anshuiensis. The sequence continues at coordinate 119,911 of NW_015546034.1, read as the reverse complement.
TACACGTTGTGGCATACGTCATCGTTTCTTCAGCAATAATAATTAATTAAAAATAATGAAAAATCAGTAACACTTTACAATAATGGCATTTTTTCGACATAATTAGTTAATGCATTAGCTATAAAGTAATAATGAGCAATATGTCTTCACAGCATTTATTAATCTTTGATAATGTTAGTCAATAAAAGTACAATTGTTCATTGTTTGCTCATGTTAATTCACAATGCATATAATGTTAACAGGTACAACTTTTGATTGTAAAAATCTATTTGTAAATGCTGAAATTAACATTTACTAGGATTAATAAATGTAGTACTAGTAATAGATTTAGTAGTAGTTTGTTGTTAGTTATGTTAACTATTGTAGTTAACTACTGTTAAAGGGGACATCAGATGCCCATTTTCCACAAGTTGGTATGATTCTTTAGGGTTTTCATGAAAAGTTTATAATAGACATGTGCCGGTATTCGGTAATGCGATATATCACGGTAATGAATATGCACAATATCATTAATGGTAATGAATATGCACGATATTGTACATTTTATGACAACACTTTTTTGCCACTAAATTTCAATACCGTGATAATACCGTATTGGCTACCGTGATAAAAGCATTAGCAATTAATCGCAACAAAAATTTGATACCGTCATATGCCTAGTCTATAACTTACTTTGGTTAACATTTCTCAATGATAGTGTAAAACAACACCCTTTTTACCTTGTCAAAAACAGCTCTGCTCACAGCGACCCATTTCGGTGCATGTCCCTTTAAATGCTAATGAGCTCTGCTCACCCCGCCCCTCTCTTCCATGGGGTGACGAGCCGTTCTTTGAGAGACTGTTAACTTTAGCCACATTCGTCATGGAACTTGCTAACATTATTAGGAAAGGCGATCTGCAAAGATTCATAAAAAACCTTATACTCACTTCTTCTGGAGGTGAAGCTGGATCATGAATGATTTAGGTAGATTCAAACATGAATTCAAGCATTTAATCAAAATTCAACTTACTCAAAAAAAAATGTTAAAATTGGTTACCATCCACTGACAAAGCAGTCTGTAAAATTTGGACGTGACAAACTGTGGAGATGAACAGCAATCAGCTAAGTGGACAGACATTCATATTCTGTATCTCCTATTAGATACAAATGGCTAAAGCTCCTGGGGCTTATGATCAGCATCCAAACCACATACAGTGGAGTCACACCATCTCTGGTGTCCTATAGTGAACCACAAACCAAAAGCCCAAGCTAGAAAGCTGTGGTAAAAACATGATCCACCCCAGGCTCAACAGGAGAGATGATGAGCACTATGAGGACACATCTTACACAACACAGCCCTGTGCGAGAAGACTGATCGTGCCCCTTTCTCCCGCTCTCACTCTAACTTTCTCTCACATTCTCTCTCGCTCTCTCCTTCAAAACTTAATATAGGAGGCAGAATGTGGTTTCTCAGTAAGTGGGTTATGTGGAGCTTCAAATAGACATAGCCGACAATGGGGAAGACCCAAGTCCATTCTCCATGCTGTCTTCAAGCCTCTCAAACTTCTCTGCAAGGCAAGCATGTCGAGACAAACTATTAGAACACTATTATTACTTCATGAATATAACCAAAGCAATTTAGCTCTCACAACTCTGGTTCAATTACATGTCTGGTGAATAGGTGGCTCCCATTGTTTCTGAAACGGCCCCTCTTAACATTCCCTGGACAAAATGGAGAAATGCTTCATGCTCAATTATGACCATAAATTATTCTAGACTGACAAATTTGCACACAGAGCACAGCGATATATTAGGGGTGGGCCCTACACCGGTATGAAAGTGACTGCCGGTATTATGTTGTTCCATGATATGGATTTTGTTATACCGTGGATACCGTTATATATTCATGAATTCAAATTTTGTATTTATATTGTTTTGTTCAATTTGGTACGCTTTGCAAATTTTAACACAAATGACGATTAAGAGTCGTGGCTGGACGTTTTTGTCCTCTGTGTGCGACGCCGTACTACACGGGCATTAGTAATCAAACACATAGAGCATCGCAACAGACCAAATTAATAGAGCACAAATCGCCTACTCCAGTGGTTCCCAAACTGGGGGGCGCGGAGCTATGATAAGGGGGCACGGCAAGGCTGAGGGATAGTGTACAGTCAGCAGATTATTTTGCAAAATAAACCTCTGCAGGGTGATAAAGACTACACTGTGTAATTTTCCCGCTTATCATGCGTCTACTGGCCTGATAAGTAAATAATTGAGCGCAAAATATTAATTTGACATATTTTAATTACCTCAGCATGACTCGCAGTACCTGCTTGAGCACTCAGTTATCAGTTGTAGAAGTTGTGGTTGTATCAATAACAGACCACTTGATGGCGCGATTGAAGACTGTGTAATTTTCCCGCTTATCATGCGGCAACTTGTCTGATAAGTAAATAATGGAGCGCAAAATATTAATTTGACATTTTAATGACCTCAACATGACTCGCAGTACCCGCTTGAACGCTCGGTTATCAGTTGTGGTTGTATCAATAACAGACCACTAGAAGGCGCGATTGAAGAATCAGAGTTGTATTGCAGGGAGTCATGTAGAAATATAAATGAACGATGCATGGTTCTGCTCCAAGCATGAAAGTTAAAAGTTTGTGAAAGGACTTCAAGTGCCAGGTAAACGTAAAGCAGATTATGAATATAGTTCAGTGGTTTTTTTCTAGGCTTGATTGTGTTTATGGGGTGCAGTCTAACATGTGTTAATGCTTCGTTTTTTTAAGAGAGAGATGCAGAGCGTGTGCAGAGCAGGGGGATGCGAGGAACAGTATTGAGAACCGCTGCTTTAGAACATTGATTTTGAAACTTGTGAATCCATTAGAATCGTTAGAAGACAGAATCACGATTCATATATGAATAGATTTTTACGTGCACCTCAAGTTTTCTCTTCCTCTTCTCTAAAGCAGCGCAGGCCTCGCTCCCTTTGCTGCCTTTTCCCGAGGGCAGGGTTTATGATGTCACGAACCCGGGAAGTAACTTGTTGTAGTCCCTACCAGCCGTTTTTGTAGGCATTAAACTGCCAGAATTTAAAAAGACGATATCTCCGTTTGCATTGATCTTTCAGCTTCGTAACTTTGCAGATATTGTTTATGCTCAAACAGCAACATTACACACAAACTAACTTAAAAAAGTGAAATCGCAATGAACCACCCCTTTAAGATTCACAAAAACCAAAAAAACATGTCTACACCAGATGCGAGTGGCGCGATTTGACATAAGCAAATAGAACCCAGTGATGTTCTCTGCTGTGGATGTAGCGCGACGCGACACGACAAATCCATGACCGTAAACTGAAGCCTTGTTCAACAGTATTTCTGACGAACGCCAGCGCTCTGACACAAAGGACCATTTCAAATATTCATCAGAGAATCGTGGGCCTACTCAAACACACAAACAGTGGAAAAACAATGGCACAATAAAAAAAGACTTTTCAGGTCTATGTCCAATCCCTCACTTTTTCTAGTTAAAATATTTTGAGTAAATATTTTGCCTGTAATTTTTTTTCTCATATCGCAATATAATATCAATATCGCCTGGACAGTGTAAAATATCGTGATATGAATTTTAGCTCACATCGCCCACCCCTATGATATATCATATCATACGTTGTTATGGCTAAAAATGCATTTCTGTCATGATAACTCTCGGAAAGTTTAGCATGGTAATATACATGGCAATGTTAAATTTGGTCTTGTCATAAAATATCTGCTACACTGCTGCTTAGGGCTGGGTAAAAAAAATATTGATTTCCAGATTTTGATTCTTAAATCCCAAGAATTGACTAGTCTAGCCTGTTTTCAGCTAATGGACAGAACATTGTAGCGCACCTCCCATCAAATAAATCGCAATAAGCTTTGTGCTTTGTTAGACAAGGTCTCAGATTTCAAATTCTGTCCATTGTATTACAGTATTCAAACAATAAATGCCATTTTGGCACTGTTTAATGTGAGTGACAGATCGCTGTAGAGTCTCAGTTCAAGAGAAGCAATGGTGCGAAGCGCACGTGAACTGATCGCTTCCGCTTTAATACCAGTTTCAGCACGAGATAAACATAAATAAACATCCGAAGGTAAGTTAAAAGAAAGAGTACAACTTACCGAAATCCGTATCCATGTAATCGCTCAATCAGTGTTTCAACCACGCCAAGAAATCAAAATAACAGCTTGTAAACAGTCACGTAACGTCATTTACCTCAGAAAAAAAAAAAAACATATTCTGTGACCATTAACTCATTAGTCAGCTAGAAAAAAATTAACTCTAGAGAGGAGCATTTCAGTAAATATATGCACCATATAAAATTAATTATAATTTTTGCTGTTCTTCAATGTTTAATTTATGTTTGTATAAATCCATCAAGTTTTTATGCAGTCACCATTTAAATGTTTATATTAAAAAAAGTAACTGGAGTAGAAATATTATTATGTAATTGTCACTTTATAGTTATAAAAATTTAATTGAGTGTAATTTAAGTGGTTGCATACAAATCAGTTAATTTTAACCTTCAATATTACAGTAATGTATTACCAATTGTCTCTCATGTACAGTATATTTTACAGCATTAGTTGAGATTTGTTGACGTACTGTACCTGATATGTATCCAAAATAATCGATATTGAATCTAATCTAATCAAAAATCGAATCGAATCACAAGCTTGTGAATGAGCATTTAATTGAATTCAATTGAATTGAATCGTGAAATTCAAGTCAAAAATCTTGTACCACAGAACAGACCCAGTAAAGTATGTCAGACAGTGGTAGTCTGTGGAAACCTTCACATCCAAGCACTCAAAGCTGATGGTAATTGCACCTAGAAAATTGCCAAACTGGTTGCATTCCTAACAATCCCTTAATCAGGTATTAATTCAGTTAAAGGGATAGTTCACCCAAAAATGAAAATTCTGTCATTAATTGCTCATGCGTCGTGGTACTCTTGTGAATGATCGTGGACTGACCCAGAAAAGAAGAAATCGTTGAACAAAGTCATTATTTTTGTTTTCTTTGTGCACAAAAAGTGTTCTCGTAGCTTTGTAAAATTAAGGTTGAACCACTGATGACACGTGGACTATTTTAAAGATGTCCTTACTACGTTTCTGGGCCTTGACCATGGTAGTTCCCTTGCTGTCTACAGAGGGTCAGAAAGCTCTTGGATTCCATCAAAAATATCTTAATTTGTGTTGAGAAGATGAACGAAGGTCTCACGGGTTTAGAACGACATGAGGGTGAGTAATTAATGACAGAATTTTCATTTTGGTGTGAACTATCCCTTTTAGGTAGACTGTCTTCCCATAGCACTTTGAAGTAGTGTTGTCAAAAGACCCGGTACTTTTGGTACCAAGTCGGTACTAAAAAAATGAAAACGTTACGGTACAAGGTTTTTTTAAGTACCGGTTAGTGCTGGGCGGTATGACCAAAAATGTATATCACGGTATTTTTTACCAGGTTTTTTTAAGTACCGGTGGTACCGAGTACCCGGTCAACCCGGTTCTTGATGTGCTATCCGAAAGGTGCGCAGATGCGCTCTCTTCATAAAAGCACTGAGAAATGGCGACCTCAAAAGGAGGAAACACATCAAACTAACAAACACTTTAAAAACCGACACCTGGATCAAATGAAAGAGTTCAAGCAGGTAAGTTTCCATTTTATTTTTAATAATTCGATCCATATCAACTTGTGGAAAATGGGCATCCTATGACCCCTTTAACTATTTAATGCTCCTATAACTTTTATTGAGGTAAAAAAACAGGAGGACATGGTGGTATTTGCTATTTTTACACACCAGAGGCTTTTAAATGAGTTGTGAATCTAAAATATCCATGTTAGAGAATGTACAAATGGTTAATTTTAACAGATTGAACTTTTGATTTTATGTATTAGTAAATTTTGGAATTAACCCGAAGAAGAATAATTGCTATATAACTATTGTTTATTGACAATGTTTATGTTATCTAACAAATGGAATCTTATTGTAAAGTGTTTTTAATACTACAGTTTCCATCTATTTGATATACACTTGACTTAAAATATATGTAATCTTATCTCAATTTATTATAAAAGGTGAGGTTTGTTATTTACTAAAAAGTTATATTATTGCTGGTGTCAATGATCTAATGTTGCATTTGGTCAGACTCAGCCCATTGCTTTACTTAAGTCTATTATATTTTCCTTTTACATACTTTTATTACTTGCGGAAAAACTTGAAACAATTTTAAATAAGTATAAAGAATGGCATTGATTTTTGTACATTTTATATTTTGACTTTATTAATACAAATAATGTGTTTTTTAATTAGTATGTTTTTGTGTTTTGCTTTGGTACCGAATGATCTAATGTTGCATTTGGTCAGACTCAGCCCATTGCTTTACTTAAGTCTATTATATTTTCCTTTTACATACTTTTATTACTTGCGGAAAAACTTGAAACAATTTTAATAAGTATAAAGAATGGCATTGATTTTTGTACATTTTATATTTTGACTTTATTAATACAAATAATGTGTTTTTGTGTTTTGCTTTGGTACCGAGAACCGTGGATTTTCACTGGTATTGGTACCGAATACAGAAAGTTTGGTACCATGACAACACTACTTTGAAGTTTAAAATTCAGTCAAATTCACTAGACTCCAGAAACTTAGACAATCAAAAGAAAAATCCCATATATACTGTATGTAAAAATAAGTAATTCTGTTAATAACTACTTAACTTAAAATATGTAATCAACCACCTCTGTGTCATCGGCTACAACAAAGACCATTTCTGACCCATGAAAAATCCTGCCTATAAAATAATTGACAGTACTACCCAGCACTACTTTGTATTTAACTGCATTGACATCCCAACATTTCATGCAACAATGTGTCATTAGTAGACAAGGGTAGACAGAATGCAAGGTGTCAAGGACAAGGAGAGGAAAAATAAAACAGAAAGATATAGCACTCAAGACGCTGTGTCACTGTCTCACTTTCACTATCTCATCTCCAGCTTTGTCTAGATTTAGTGCTGTTTTTCTCGCTTTGACACAGAGTATATGCCACATGAAAAAAGGGTATGAGAATGGCATGCATGTAAATTGTGTTTTGTTACAACTGCCTGGAGAAATTCAGATGACGCATCTCCTGAAATTAATTACCTCTACTGCAGCCTCATCTAGCCTCAAAACATCCAACTATTATGTCAGGGGTTGATAACCCTCTTGAAATTAAGTTCCATTTTTAATTTGTCTTGTTAATCAATGTGTCAAATCTACAAACAAAAAGCAACAAAAATCAGACTAAACTTCAAAGGTGCATTCACAAGTAGCACTGCACAACTGTTACTTTATGTACTTTATTATGTAATCCTTTTACATAATATTTCTATTATTATAATATTTGTTTTATTATTAAACATAAATAAAAAAAAAATTCTAATTCTTTAATATTATATATATATATATATATATGCAGTATAACTTTCTTATATAATGCATGCTATTTTAAATTATTCTTTAAATGTTTCCTCTAATAAGTTTCGGACATTAGGTCAAAATACTTAAACCAAGAAACATGACTAAAGGTCCTTGCACACTTAATCCGAAATTTTCGTATGCGTTTTTCCATTTTTCTCCTATTCGTCATCCTTTCCTATCAAAATGCTTGGTACGGATGAGAAAACGCAGAAAAATGAACCTGGTCTGAATTTTTTTATTACAGACGAAAGTTTCGGAGGCAATGTGTAAACTTGATTGACGCAACGACGTCGTATTTATTTTTTGACATGCTAAATTTTCAGACAAGAATTTTGGATTCCGTGTGCAATTACCTTAAGAACACAAGACAGCATTTCTATAGAAATACGTATTCAGTTTTATCTAACAATTGATTTGCTGAAGTACTATGAGATCAATTTTAGGGCATCACAGTTTGATAAACGTGCTGCACTGTTCTACTGGTCTCTTTCGTACAGAAGCAGCATACAATCATGTACAATCATGATTCGTGAGAGCAATCTAAAAGCGGCTCTATGGCCAACCTGCTCACTTCTCCCCATTAACAACCAAACCAAACCCCACCCAGCATTTCCACTCAGCCCCAGAGAAAAATATAATCGCACAAGCTGATAAAAATCCAATCTTTTCCCCAGCTGTAAAAGCTGTAAAAGTGACATTCTCGGAGAGGAGGTTTAAAACAGCTTTACAAACACGTTGTGTAAGAACAACCTGAGCCGCATGATGAAATCAGTCAGAAAGGTTACACCACCACAGAGAGCCCCTCATTTCATTTTCCCCAGTTTTACCAACACGCCACACACGCACTTCTCTCTGTGGAGTGCGGAGTGCCTGTTGACTGATGACCATCATGAGGGCCACTCATGTAGTGCATAAAAGCACAGGGGCCCCCTAATGGGCCTGAGCAGCTCTTCTCAATGACAGCCGTCATAGACAAAATTATACACGTTTAAAATGGGTAACTGCCAATCAAATAGAAATTAAAGGAACTAGATTTGAAATGATTATCATTCAGCATTAGTGGAGTTTAAGCATTTTAAAATAGTATATGTAATTACAGTCAAATCTGAAATCAGACTGATCTCACAGCTCATACTGTATGATGCATGCAACATTACAAAACCAACCAATACTGTCATTCTGCCGAACGTCTCCCTTTGTGTTCCACAGAAGAAAGAAAGTCTCAGGAGTTTGAAGCAACGTGAGTGTTCATGAATCACTGATGACGGAATTTTCTATTTTAGATTAACTGTCCTTTTAATCACTTAAATGCAACCACAAAACTAAATCAATATCGACCATGTGCTGTCCACTTCAGTGAGTCAATGAAAACTGCAGAATATAATTTGAGATCTATCAACACATATGATGCATGTGACCATATCTAAAGACAAAGTAAAAGCTTAAAATAGCAATAAAAAGCTCAAATTTGAACTTTAACATCATGCATTAATTACTCAACATCCGTTAAAAGATACAGAACTGTCACATGAAGTATTACATGTGCACCGCCAGTCTGAAATAATGATTCTGCAGATTGAAGATGCCGAGTATGACCACGCCAAATGCAACGTTATTTATAAATATACCTGAAAATGGACATAATGTTCTGGATGGTCCCAGTTCAGAGTATCCTTGACTTTAGACAGTGAGACACACGCGCTTATGTTAAGCCTTTTCCCCATCACATTACACATCTGGAATGCAAGCTTGCTGGAATTCATCAAGTTACACTTATACAGAATAGATGTTTACATGTTTGGATTTGCACATATATCCTATTTCGCTCTTGGAGAGCACCGTTAATTACGTTTAAAGAGTACTCACTCACCTTACTGTTCGCACGCAGATGCAGTCAGTCTCGCGTCCTGTCCGAGCTCAACTCAACCCGGGAGAAATCTTGACCGCGCAATCCCAAAATTTCCACCAGCGCCATCCAGCGCCGCAGCCAATTCAAGAAGATCTCGCGATAACGAAGTTCTCTACATATGCAGATCTCGCGATAACGGGTTTCCCTTCCGACCAATTTGCTACCATCTGCTGGAGCTAGTTGGTACTATACGTCAGAATGCCATTACGTAACCGGGTTTGGTTTTGTGTAGGGAGGCGTGAATTCTGAATAAAGCATCTGAGCGTGTTCGCAGTCTAACATTGTGTCATAATCACACAAAAAGCAAACAAAAGAGTGGCTGATGGTCTATAACTGGCACTTTCAATGAACTGAGTAGATGTAGGTCTTTAAAAACTTTAAAACTTTAAAAACGAAGTACATTTTGTACATTTTCAGCAAAGTATCAGTCGAAGGACGTGCTTAACGTTGAGAAAAAAATATACTTGTCCACCTCTGGACAGGTTAAACATACAATAAAGTTAAACTATATATCTTCTGTTTTATTATTAAATACAATTATCATTGTCATTCCAAACAACTGTTGCACATTTAGCCTATTAAAGCTATCACTCATTTATTATTATATGATTTTAAATGTTACATACAGTAGAAAAGGAGAAAGAAAGACCTAAATGGTAGCGCAAGCAAACATCACAATTTTTCAGTTTAAATTAAATTAGGCTAACTTTTCATTCTTTGATAATTTTAGCAAAAAGTTATTTAATATAAATGTATTTTTTTATGTATTTGTTTATTTTTGAGTAATGTAACAGCATTTAAAGTCTATTTGTGGAAAAATCCAGTTCTTAAGAATGTAAGGACCAGCTGCTGAACAAAGATGAACAATTTTATTAGTAGCATACATACACAGACAGATTGCTTCCTTATATAAGAAACAAGACCATATTCTGTTTAGGGATAAATGTTTATTTTAGTGCTTGATCATTTTTGCCTATTATTTAGTTTGTGTGTATATGTCTATCATAAATACCAGTGCAGTCAATTAGGCATAATGTGTCTGGTAACATATGAACTAGCTAATCACAACATGCAGTGATGGGTTTCCAAAGAAAACAGCACACAAAACAATGGGAGAAAGGGCAAAGATGATTCCATTCTCTTGCAAATATGAATCAGTCATAGTTTTTGGGGGTGAGTGCATAAGGTCCCTGTTTGCTGGTCTGTGTATGTGCTTTACGCATGTGTACTTGGCCTTCATGTTAGAATATGTATGTTGTTTTTTGTATATATTTATACATTTCTGTGTTGTTTACATATGATGGGCAGGTTTCTTAGAGGTCATCAGTCTCTCCATCAAAGGGGATGTTTTCCAGCTCCATGTGGATGTGGCTGTGCTCCTCATTGCACGTCCAACCGATCGGAGTGCGGTTGAAAGAAGGCCGACAGCAAATGTTATACTGCAACACAGACACTGGCTGCGGCTCCTCATCGGTTACCTTAATCTCTGGTTGCTCAAAGGTGGCAAGACGAGAGGCCTTCTCAAATCCTCCAAAGGGTAGAGCAGTTCTTTTGGACATAAAGAACAAGAAGATGATCAGGTAACTGATGATGAATTTCTCCACCCTCTGCTGTCTCATCTTGAACATTTTGGAGCCCTTGTTCTTCATGAGGGACAGCTCCTCCAACATCACATCTTTAGGGGTTTTGATTTTGGTCCCCAAGTCCAGTTCAGCAGCTTCAGCATCCTCATCTTGCTGGTCTGGTCAAGATCAGTGTTGTTGGGAAGGAAAAAGGAGAATTCAATCAGAATCAACACAATCGTTAAAATGACTTTGAAATATTAATAGAATTCACAGCACTAAACATTTCCTAGTGTCTAAAAGAAGCTTTTTTTTTTTCTTTTTTTTTTGAAAAAGGGGTCTTATCTATTATATATAGAAGCCCTGTACTCTTTCAGTTTAATTATATTCCTTCTCAACTTTAAAATCAGCTATTAAACCTGGAGTCAAGCCACATCCGACACCAAAGAGAAGGATGCTGTGCTGAGCACTGCTTGCATTACCTTGTTAATCAGATCCTTGGCCCAGCTTCAGCAGTATGTGTGTGAGAGTGTGTGTTTGTGAGTGAGCTTTGGGAATTGCGAAAAATAAAGAACAAAGCAGTATGCACATTCAGAGATTTTGAATCTTATTTATAAGTTATACAGAGCAAACTGAGGGCCATGGTTAAGCTTTTAACAGCTGTGCAATTATTCAGACAAACAGCAATGTTGTTTTCAAATAAATAGTTCAGTAATTAAAAACTAAATATTGACTAGCTTACAGTTTAGACACATTATTGTTAGTTACTTTGTTTACTTTTGCTCCACCATTGAAAAAATTTCCAACTAGAGTCAAAGAAAAATCAACTTGTGTGTCTCAGAGCAACACAATAATCAATGAATGAGTGTTGTTAAACAATATGGTTAAATGAATGATTCAATGACTCACACATAAAGACAGTGACTGCATCTCAGAAGGTATTACTTTTGAATAAGTAATTACTTTGTGACCGTTAAAAAGTATATTCTATGTAGTATAAATAGTATTGAATAAGGGGTGGGCGATATACCGGTAGACACAATTGACCAGTAGAAATATATCAACTGGTAAAGATTTTTGACTACCCTGTTGAAAAAAACAGCATATGCTGGTTAGGTATGTTTTGAAGAATGGCTGCTGGTTTGAGCTGGTTTAAGCTGGTCCTTAGCTGGTCGTGTGCTGGTCCTAAGCTGGTCCTAAAAAACTAGCTCCTGCTCAGGACCAGCTTAGGACAAGCACATGACCAGCACTTGACCAGCTTAAATCAGCTCATGACCAGCTAAGGACTAGCTTAAACCAGCTCAAACCAGCAGCCATGCTTCAAAATATACCTAACCAGCATATGCTGTTTTTTTCAACAGGGTATCGTCTCTATTGTAGTTACACACTCACATGACGTTGCTGTGCTACGTGGTCATGAAAACCTATCATTTGCACACGTTTTTAAACAATGCAATTAAAAAATAAGTGACTTTAAGTCACTGAAATGTAATCAGCTGTGAAAGAGAACTTATTTTGCTATATGTGTGCACTGTCTGAGAGACTGTTTCTTAGCGCTGTCAGAGAGGTGCGTGCATGTGAAGATGGTGCTTATAGAACATAGAAGTATTGAACAGAGTTATTTTTGCCTCTTTATATGCCTTGAATGGTTAAAAACACAAACTTGTATGTGTCAGAAGAATGCCCATCTTTGCAAGTATCCTCATAAACACAGTAATTTAGGTCTTAAGTGAAAGCAAACAGCTGAGAAAGAAAACACATGTGTAACAGCATATTGGATCTGGCAGCTCTTAAAGTGACAGCAGTCTAATATTCCTGCTTTGTGTCATTCATGTTAATCAAACAACAAAAGAGAAAACTGTTTGTAACTTAAGAAGAAATATATATTTAATTTACACAGTGAAGAATATGCAGTGCTTTTATACATTTGATTACTTTGTACAATGTATGTATCATTTCTTATTTATTTGTTCTAATGTAGTTTTTTGTCATATTGCTTGTAATTAGTTTCTTAATCTTATTTAATAGCTGACTGTTTACTTGTCTTCAGTGAGCTTGGTTTTTCTTTTTTTAAGTTAGCTTTTTTGTGATATTGACACTGGTCACAATAATTATGAAATTTCTATCGTATCAAAAATGTTTATATCATAAAGACCTTATTCAAAACAAAATTAACTATATTGTGATATATATCGTTACCGTGAAATAAAATGACTCATATCGTGATATACTGTTAAGATTTTGGTCATATCGTCCACCCCTATATAGAATGAATAAGATCCGAATGTACGGATGTACATTGTCATGTGACTTACAGTGTCAGTTGTGTTGCTTTACTGCCATTCACAACTCTTCTCCTTTGGCATCATAGGATAGTAAAATGTCCATCTGGGTTTTTCCTTTTACTACAAATTCAGACATTCTACTCTTTTTACACATTGTTCTTGTATGCATATTCAGATGCGGCATATAAATCCTGACATACTACTGTTTCTACAAACTTTTTTTCGCCTACTATATAGTAGATATGTAGGCATATACGGACACAGGGAGTCACAAGTGTTTTAAATCGGTTTAATTCATGATTCAATGACTCACTCATGAAACTTGTCACTTGTATCCATGTAACCTGTCACTGCAAATCCACCAACACTAAAAGAACAATCAGTCTAGTCTAGAATGCACAAACATGGATGAGTGGAGTGATACAAACAATAAAAATCAAATTTGAAGACTGAAACTAAGTGTTTGCATAAACACATTATGAAAAACACTGTAAATTTGTCCCAATATGTGTATGCGTGACAATCTGCTGAAACAGACTGAAGTGAAATTATTTGAAGTTAAGTGGCTTGAAATCTCTGCTGAACAGCTCTTCATATTGGCAATAATTTTGCTGTTAATTTATCTGGCTCTGAATTGCTAACCGCAAGAATGTTGTTCTGTAAACAAACTGCCCATTATGAGCACACTGCCAAGCAGATGAAGTGGGAGAATCTAGTACACTAAACATGCCTTCACACACAGACAAATTAATACACGGCACCTAATAACTGAGCTGCTCATTAGAGGAGAGCTGTGAAGTCACACAGTTTGACAATGTCTTTTGAGATTTTGCTCTCTTTAGCAGAATAATTGGCCAGCTACATACTGCATAGACTAACCGCTCATTACACTGGTCTTCAGATGACCGAGGTATCAAAGCTGGGATGAGTAATTGCATTGCAACAGCTCCTCAGACTGTGGGAATTGATAGCCCATGACTCCGACACAAACAAGAACATTATAACATGCTGGTCTAGTTCAAATGTGACATTTCTCTGAATCTAATGACAGTGCATTAAAAAACGATTCAAACTGTGACTATTCTTAGAAGCTGAGACCCAGACACTCATTTTAACGTCGTTTGCAATATGTGCTTATGCAGTGTGTGTATATTCTTTCTTTTTGAGCCTCTGCTTCAACATACCAATCAATTAAATGTTCCTCAGTGGAGATTTACACTTTGAGAAAGTTATCGAGAGCCTGGAGGTTGCTTGGCATTTCTGGCTCTGGCTCTTTATGTTGACACCGGACACTAGTGAGGGCTTTGGCAATTTCGTGTGACATTTACAACACTCATCTGGTCATCACAGAATATCACAAGTGAGCGTTCACCCAGTATTATGTCCATGGTGCGTGTATTTTCACTACAAATGCGTATGTGTGACACAAAGAGACACCACTGACCATGTTGTGAGATGTTTGAGAAGTCTGTGATGATTTTTGAAGGCTTCTTCCTCTTGTTGGTTGGAGCAGGTGTTCCAGAGACAGGCATCGCTGCAATCTGAGGGAGGAAATTAAATCTGAAATAAACTGGTTGGGGAAGATGGGGGAAAATGCCAGGTGCATTTACTGACCAATTGTAATATATGTAGGTGTGAGTTTTACATGATCATGCATCACCCAAAATAATATTAAAGAAAATCAGAATGATCAAATAAAAGGGTAAAACTAGCCTAGAATATATGAAATGCATCCGATATCATTTTTAATAATCTGTAAAAATTGTAACAATCTTATCATTTTTAATAATTTATCAAATTAAGAACACTATTTCTCAATGAATTCAAATGTTTATTACATTAAATCATTAAAAAGACCAGCCAACAACGTGCCACAAGGGGTCTTCTGCACCAATGCTGAGGGGTTTATTTTACCCCAGGAGTCTCACTTTACCTTTTTTGAACTTACCAAAATAAGAAGAAAGAAAAAAAAGAAAGAAAGAAAGAAAGAAAGAAAACTCTCCAATGTTTAGGTTTGCTATTTTTTATGATTATTAGATTTTTTTATTTTGTGTTATTTTATTTTTAGTCTGTTTTTGATATCTAAATTATTTAGATGAAGTAAAACTAGGAAGACATATACAACAACAGTTAGCTTTGTATTTTTCTAGTATGGCTTTCTATTTCTGATGACTGTTTTTGCCTGAATATTTAAAGTGTCCAGTTAATTCTGATAATATTAACAACATGTAACGTATTTTTAAATTACGGTCAATTGGTAAAACTTTAAATTCCAATACAGACACCAGTCTCTTGTTGCGAAGAGGGGTATTTTTGTTTAGCACACTAAATAAATCCACCGTGTTCAACTGGTCAGCAAATTCCTCAAATGTCCTGCTGAAGCGTTGCAATGGTAAGCCTTAAGTAGTTTGAACACCATATTAAACACATTTCTGAGGAGCTGTGAGAAAACATTTCTGCATTTGAATTTCCAAAAATAAATAAATAAATAATAATAATTCCATAAGGACCTCACATTTAAATCATTAACAATGACATACATACATTTAAACAGGAAAATGTGAATGTTATTTACTTTTATGTGTGTTTCTGTATAATTAGTTTAGCATTTTTATGTTTATGTGAAGAAGATCCAGCGCTATGTCAGTGTTTATTAGATCTGTGTGATTTATGATATGCAGCTAGCTGTGGCTCTATCCAAGAAAAACATATATTTTTACAGTTTGCAAACAATAAATCATCTCGACATACTCTAACCCCTCAGTACCAGCCTGTCCAGATTAAGAGCTCATTATAACATTTTATCACCTGCATTTCTCCCTGTGCAATCAGAACAGCCAAACAGCACAATGATTCCTCTTACCTGTGACCAAAGAATCAATGTTTCAGAAAACAAATCAAATCACAGTTTGAATCAAAGGTTCCCAGGAGAACTGTTGAGGTTAATCCTGTTTCTTAGGGTTGGCTAGGATTCCACCAACTACTGCTCTCTTCTACATCCCAGGAAGAGTGCAATCCTAGCAGCGTTTGGGACAGGAGGTCTTTGGGGAGCGGGGAGGGGGTGTAGTTCAGTGTGTTACAGACAGCACAGGGACAAACCGAGCTGATGGCAAGGAGATACTTTTCTTGCAGATACTTTTTGGTCTAAATATAGAGCAACGAAGAGCAAGATGTTTCCAGAGAGGACCTGAAAAAATATGAATTAAGTTCCTATTATTATTTCAGTCACTTACTTTTTGAGATTGTGTATTACCATTTTTTAACTGAATATTGAATGTAGTTCATAAACATGATTCTTGAACATTGCACTTTCAACTTATTTTTAAAACATTTGGGCAACTTCTTTGCATCTAACTTTGAAGCTTATGCAAATTGACGTAAATAGTGTTCTAGTTATGAATGCAATATTTAACATTGCAGCCACTCATTTGTGACCCTGGAGCACAAAACCAGTCATAAGTAGCACGGGTATATTTGTAGCAATAGCCAACAATACATTGTATGGGTCAAAATTATCGATTTTTCTTTTATGCCAAAAATCATTAGGATATTAAGTGAAGATCATGTTCCATGAAGATATTTTGTAAATTTTCTACCGTAAATACAGTATATGAAAACTTAATTTTTGATTAGTAATATGCACTGCAAAGGACTTAATTTGAACAACTTTAAAGGCGATTTTCTCAATATTTTGATTTTTTTGTACCCTCAGATTCTAGATTTTCAAATAGTTGTATCTCGGCCAAATATTGTCCTACATCAATGGAAAGCTTATTTATTCAGCTTTCAGATGATGTATAAATCTCAATTTCAAAAAATTTGCCCTTATGACTGGTTTTGTGGTCCAGGGTCACATATACCGTGTTCAACTGGTCAGCAAATTCCTCAAATGTCCTGCTGCAGCGTTGCAATGGTAAGCCTTAAGTAGTTTGAACACCATATTAAACACATTTCTGAGGAGCTGTGAGAAAACATTTCTGCATTTGAATTTCCAAAAATAAATAAATAAATAATAATAATTCCATAAGGACCTCACATTTAAATCATTAACAATGACATACATACATTTAAACAGGAAAATGTGAATGTTATTTACTTTTATGTGTGTTTCTGTATAATTAGTTTAGCATTTTTATGTTTATGTGAAGAAGATCCAGCGCTATGTCAGTGTTTATTAGATCTGTGTGATTTATGATATGCAGCTAGCTGTGGCTCTATCCAAGAAAAACATATATTTTTACAGTTTGCAAACAATAAATCATCTCGACATACTCTAACCCCTCAGTACCAGCCTGTCCAGATTAAGAGCTCATTATAACATTTTATCACCTGCATTTCTCCCTGTGCAATCAGAACAGCCAAACAGCACAATGATTCCTCTTACCTGTGACCAAAGAATCAATGTTTCAGAAAACAAATCAAATCACAGTTTGAATCAAAGGTTCCCAGGAGAACTGTTGAGGTTAATCCTGTTTCTTAGGGTTGGCTAGGATTCCACCAACTACTGCTCTCTTCTACATCCCAGGAAGAGTGCAATCCTAGCAGCGTTTGGGACAGGAGGTCTTTGGGGAGCGGGGAGGGGGTGTAGTTCAGTGTGTTACAGACAGCACAGGGACAAACCGAGCTGATGGCAAGGAGATACTTTTCTTGCAGATACTTTTTGGTCTAAATATAGAGCAACGAAGAGCAAGATGTTTCCAGAGAGGACCTGAAAAAATATGAATTAAGTTCCTATTATTATTTCAGTCACTTACTTTTTGAGATTGTGTATTACCATTTTTTAACTGAATATTGAATGTAGTTCATAAACATGATTCTTGAACATTGCACTTTCAACTTATTTTTAAAACATTTGGGCAACTTCTTTGCATCTAACTTTGAAGCTTATGCAAATTGACGTAAATAGTGTTCTAGTTATGAATGCAATATTTAACATTGCAGCCACTCATTTGTGACCCTGGAGCACAAAACCAGTCATAAGTAGCACGGGTATATTTGTAGCAATAGCCAACAATACATTGTATGGGTCAAAATTATCGATTTTTCTTTTATGCCAAAAATCATTAGGATATTAAGTGAAGATCATGTTCCATGAAGATATTTTGTAAATTTTCTACCGTAAATACAGTATATGAAAACTTAATTTTTGATTAGTAATATGCACTGCAAAGGACTTAATTTGAACAACTTTAAAGGCGATTTTCTCAATATTTTGATTTTTTTGTACCCTCAGATTCTAGATTTTCAAATAGTTGTATCTCGGCCAAATATTGTCCTACATCAATGGAAAGCTTATTTATTCAGCTTTCAGATGATGTATAAATCTCAATTTCAAAAAATTTGCCCTTATGACTGGTTTTGTGGTCCAGGGTCACATATAATTAGGGTTGTCCTTAGGGAGGTGCATCTGGTGCGGTCGCACTGGGCCCGGACTGAGGGGGGCCACACTCCCTACCTTGCACCGAGCCCAGCGTCAGCTAAGGACGGCCCTGCATATAATGTTTACTTTGTCAACAATATTTACCAATTTAGTACTTTTATTGTAATATTGTGCATATTGCATACATCTATAGTGTAGTATTGTTTACACTATTTGTTTTTGTTTTTCAGTTGGAATAATGCTTAAAATCATACCCTTTTATTCTATATTCATAATGGTATTGTTGACATTGTGCTGATATACTGTATTTCTTTTTCTGGGTTCCCACTTTGAGAAGCACTCTCAGGCAATAGTGTATATGACAGATATCCAGAATTAAGACATATTGCACCTGAAGATGAGTCGAGATTATTTACAGTTTGCACTTCACAAATTTAGAGTCTGAACAGTAAACTTTAATATGGCATGCAGAGAGAGTTCCAGTCAGTCTTACACACTGACTCCTCTCCATGTCAAACAGAAAATAAGACAGTGTACCTCGTTTAAAGAAGAGCGTGTCAACAGAACTTTCTTGGTGCAACATATCACAAATCACTGTTTCAGGAAATGCATCTCCATGTGTTTTCTTTCTTGTATTTAGTCTCAAACGGGACAGAGACGCTGAGTGGAGCACCTGCAGTACTGGCCATCACCAGCAGGGCGTCTGAAAGGTGAAAGAATGAAAAGGACGGAAACACAGACTTGTAGCTAAAGTTAGCACCTGATATCTTGTGACATATGATCGTGGGGTAGGCTATAGACCAGAGGGTCAGAAGGCAGTTCACCATATGAGTGGAGGTAAGATTACACTGCCAAAGCTAATCCGTGTAAAGTTGTTCACAACAATCCTACCTCTAAGAACCCACCTCTTGAATATAGGCATAAAAATACGATTCATTTTACATGATAAATATACATAGCAAAGTTTTATGTATATGTATACACGATAAACATAAAAGTATTACTTACTCTGCGCACTTTTTGGAAAATTGTATAATTTAAAACAAGCCTAGTTTTATTCAGTGGGGTGAACTCGAACTACTTCATTTTTAATATCGACCAACAGCGCCACTCAGCGTTTACTGCAGATCCTTCAGCATAGAAGAAACTAAATACATTATTTTATGTGGAACTATCTGCTCTAAAACAGTGAGCATGGCCATTATATGATGGTCGTTATATATATATATATATATATATAGGTTATATCAGTAGATTATTCTAGCCTATACCTGAGAGCTACGAAATCACCACAACAAAAGAGAAAATAAAATCCAAACATCAGCAGCGGTCATTTCTACATTTATTTTAATTGCTCTACATTAACTCATACCGTACAAATTCGTATACATATTCCCAGTCCCTGAACCCAAGAATCCAGTAATCCATTACTTTCCATTTTCTCACATTCAAATATTTGCATTGTAAATATATTTCCACTTTAAACTTCAAATAACCCAAAGCAGTAAGTGTGATTGTTTGAATATAATTACAATGTTTTCAGAATATTTAACGCAAACACAACACATTTAATAAAGAATTAAAGCTTTAAAAATGCTTTGTAGAAGCATGACATACATTCTGACAGTCCGATTAGTACACACTTATGAAAATGTATATTTTAGTGTATAACACTATCTAATTGCCCCAAAAAAAGTGAAAAAGGCACTTTCCTCTCTATTCTTGCTTTTAAATTTTATATCAGTTTTATATCTTGCTTCATACCTCCCATATCCATACCTCCCACTTTCTACTTGACAACAAGGTACATTATAGCTTTACATCCGATCAACCTTCTTATCCTTAGTAGAGAAATGGTACGCACCATTTCAGGTTGTTTCATCCCACCAAGGCCATTGGGTAGTTCAACTAGGCATGTACAATTTCACAAATGCAGTTGAACAGCTCACACAAGTTATTGAAATGAATGTCATACCTGTTTGGCAAAAGCATCATTCACAATGAGAGCAAGCACCAGGGAAAGTGGTCAGATGTCACATTTGCATAATATGTCATAAAGATAAAGCAGCGCTTTCAGAATTTGTCATCTAGTGTATTTTTTCAGCTGTCATATGAAAAAGCCCCAGCACAATTCCCCGCAGTGGAGTTCACATGCCTTTCTAAATGCTCAATCAAAACCTTGGCATGCGCAGCATTAGGAGGATAAAATGAGCACATGCATCAAGCATCCATACTGATCCTCGTCAAACAAGAAGCAAAGGCTTTTGTGCAATGCTCTAGACAAACACAGGCCTGCAGTCCAAACTCAAGAGATGTTTAGAGAGATAAAGGATGGATAACATCACAAGTAAAGGGCATGGCAGAGGCCAGAATAGATAACAATTGAAGAGCAAGAGTAGAGCAAGGGGGTGGTTTGTACCATCTCTCCACTTGAGGATTTTTTTCATTTCAGGCCACTGTCACATTCTTTGTACACTTCTTTCATCTCTCTGTCACTGAGACTTTGATAGAACTCGGCAAATACATGTCTTAGAACATTCTATACCACTTTTACACAAATATTCAATGATTCTGTGCTCCATTATCTTCTGTCACAGCTGTAATATATATATATATATATAGTTTACTTACCCTTTATCACTCCATCCTTATGGCCCCAAGTGAAAAAATAGCAACACAATCGATTATTATCACTTATCTTCCTTGTGGCCCCAGTACATAATGTCAAAACTGATTATTATTAGACATGAATGCCATTATTTGATTTAGTTGCTCTCACAAGTAGTGACTTTGCAATTCTGTCTGTGGGTTAAACATGTTCATTTGGTGTAAAATAAATGGGATGAGAACTGAAGTAGAAACATGAATCAAAGTTGTGTGGATAGTACATAAATATCTCAACATTCTGATGAAACTGAATAATACATATACAGATATATGCATACTCTATTTTAAAATATTTGTGTACTTGTATGAAGTGACTGAAAATTATGAACATGCAAAAAAATACATCTTTGACTGATGTTTTTTGTCATATTACTGTAGACTAACAATTCATTTAGCAGAAGAGAGTTCGAGCGCTCTTGTGCTCTTGCCCAGGGTGGTAATTACTGTCAGTGGACTCTCAGTAATGTATGGAGCCAGGCCTCCACACATTTGGTTGCAGACCCATGCTTGATGTACTGAAGCGGGGTCTGGGCACCCGTAGGTTCTGGCTACTCCCAGACCCTGAGGATTGCACACCAGCAGACAGGGGACTCAGCTCAGGGGCGCTCTTAAACTGCTTGGCTGCTTGGAATGGGGTATAGGCCTGCCCAGGAGTGGGTTGTGGGATGTGCACTGAATTGGGCACAGGGGCAGTGGATATTTTGGGGAGAGCAGGCAGGGCTGCTGTCGGGGCAGGAGGTGGTGGCGAGAATGGTGCTGCAGATCTCGGAGCAACAGGAGGCGGGGAAGTGACATTACTGTGCCACATCGGCTCACCGAGAGTCGTGGCAGAACGGGGGGCGATTACAGTAGGTGTCAGAGATGTGGGTGCAGACATGGGAGTAGGTGTTGAGAAACGTTTGATTTCATACACGCGGCTTGCTTTAACAGGGACCTGCTTCGGTGCATTAAGGGAATTACCTGTCATGCCAACACCATTCTGCTGCTGCTGATAAGTGGCAGTGTTTTGAGGGACTCCACCTCCATAACTGAACAAAGATGAGTTGAGCTGGTATGGCTGCCTGCTCACAAAGTCAAGAGCCTTTATACCTTGTTTGTGTTGGCCAGGCACTGTTTTAACCCCAACTTTAGCTGCATCATTAGTTTTGGTGCCACGCTGGGCCACTGGAGGACACGAAGGTGACAGCAGTGGATTATAATTAATGGGTGGTGGGGCTCGGATGTTTGGAGAGTATTTCCAATGAGCTGGGAGGGAGGGTGTAGGAGAAGGATCACGAGGATGCGCTGGAGATTTGGGCTGTTTATCCACCACGTAGCGGTCCATGCGACTCTGTCTGCGTGCAAACAGCTCCGCACCTTTACCTTGCATCTGGGGCATCTCAGGAGCTGGTTTAGGAGCCACTGGTGGTGGCATCTTGTATCTCTGTGCCTGCATGAAGTTGCAAGCCTCTGCACCCAGGTTGAGAAAATCTTCTTCAGGGCCAGACTCAAACCCAGCCTCTGCACCCGAATGGGACCTGTCATCCAAGTTCTGCACAAGAGACAGTAGCTCAGGGTTGTAAGATGGAGCCTTCTTATCCTCTTTAGCAGTGAACATTGGTTTCTTGGATCCACGACGATGAGCCTCCTGCAGGATGCCAGTGCGGCCGGCAGGGACTGAGACCCGCTGCTCTTGAGAAGAGATCCCATCAGTGGAGTTAGAGAGAGAATACTGCTGGGCAACTGGTGCATTTGGTGTTTCTGGAGTAGTGGATGCCACAGAGATGTATGGGTTGAAGGAGACTTTGTGTGCTGGGGAGGATTGCACATTTGGTGTTGCAGGAGCAAAGGCATGGGCGGGTGCAGGGGCATTGGGAAAACCTGGGGCATTTGTGAGCGGGGGAGAGAAAGGATGTGTCGGCATATGAACTGGTGGAGGTGGCTGATATTGAGCAGAAACCGCATGATGGTATGGAGGACTGAGCGGCATTGCCTGTGTTTGGGGAGGATAGTAAGTTTGAGCCATACCAGAAGGGGAACTGAAAGGTGTTACATAAGAAGATGTTGGAGAAAAAGGGGCTGAGGTGCTGGAATAGGTTGGGGAGTAGAGTGGAGCATTTGAAGGGGGAGGAGAAGATGGACCTGAAGTGATTGAGGATGGAGAGAGCACAGAGGAAGGACCATTGTAGGTGGCTGGTCTAGCAGGGATATACAGTGATGTTGTAGAAATAGCTTTCTTCCCCTCCGAGCCAGCAGGAGAGAAAGAAACTGGGATATTTGCCACAGACACAGCCTGAACCTGTGATCCAGCCTTTTTGGCAGGGCTGGGCCTGAAGACTACTGGAGCAGTTGCTGCTCGGTGGCTCACACAGCCAGGGGCAAATGGCCTGGCAGTTCTGTTGTGCACTGAGCTGGCAGCTGATGAGTCTACTTGCTCTGGTAATGCTCCTGCCATGGATAGCATAGGCGTCTGACCTGGCGAGGACAACACAACGCTTGTCCTGCTCACTACCAAAGGTTCCCCGTTTACCATACTGGTACTATGAGATGTTACGGGTGTGACTGGAGTAACTGGGGTATATGTCAGGGTTGAGTCTCCCTGATGCTGTGGCATGGAAAAAGCCGTGGGCGTAACCAGGTTTGACGTATGTTCTTCTGCTCTTTTCCTCTGTTGTTCAAAAAGCTGGGCTCCTTTTCCTGAAGTGGCATTTAGGCCTGGGCTAATCTTTGCATCTCTGCCAGGCATAACACACGCTGAAGTTCTCTTGTCTAGAACGTCCAGGTAACCACTATCCCAGATAGGGTCTGGTGCAGCAGAAAAACCGTCCTCGTCAAGCTCAGATTCACTCCCAGGAAACAGGCTTTCGTCCTCAGTTTCTCCCTCTGTGTTACTATAGCTTTCTCCGTCTACACTGCCAAAGCAGGTGAGAGTATACTTCTTGGCACGCTGCCGTCGCTTCTTGAACATAAGCACACCTTTAGAATGAGGGTTAGGAGCATCTGTCAAGAGCGAAGCAATGGTTCTGCATTTGGATCGGGCCTCCTTCACCTGCTTATCTTGTAAATTCTCACCTCTGTGTAGCTCTGCGGAGAGAAAGATAATGTGTATATCAATCAGCGCGAAATACTTTCAAAGTCTTTACTTAAGCCAGTAATATTAGTTGTAATATCACATTTTAAATCACTTAAATGTAATGATGATGCATATTTATTATGTATTTAAAGTTTATTATACTGCTTCTTAATATGAGAATCACTGGATGCCAATTGTTTTCCATTCTGCATTAAGGAATGAACAGGCCTGTTAGCAGGCCTCGAATGAACAAATTTATAAAGGGACACCTATGACTTTTATATAACAGTACCTTTGGTGATGAATGGGCAACATCAAACATAAAGTCACATATAAAGTCATCAAACAAAGTCACAACGTTAATAAATCAAAGCTGGCATTGTAATGATTGGAACACATTTTCTAGTTGAGTCAGAATAGCTCTGATAGTAGACACTATAATGCAGTGGGTTAGATGCTGAAATGTCTGGCAAAAAAATGCTCATGGTAAATTACTGAGCTCATCCTTCTCTACAAATAGCCCATCACATTCTAACAGCTTGAGCAAGTAACCCCTGGGGATCCAGGATCTATATTAAAAGACAGGGTAACGGAATCTGATATTTCTATAAAAACAAACCAAAAATAAAAATGAAAACCTCAAGAGTACAGCATTTTTGCTAAGATATTCTCTTTCTAATCTGGAGGGCCTCAAAACATCTTCAACATTGAATCAAATTATGAAGGATAAAATTCAAAATATTTATTTCTCATAAATAAAAGGTCCAAATGAAGACATAAATGTGCATTTGATTATACTAATTATCTAGACATGACAAATAACTGTTCAACAAACTTACATACCCTTACATACCTGCTAGCAACAAAACATGTAGAAATGTTTTGTATCGTTTTCAATAAATCAAAAGTACAAGTAAAACTACCTTACACAAAAACCACATATCAAAACTGATCTTTGTAAATCTGAGATCATGTAAATAATACCTCTGTGCTATCCATCACCTTGTCTCACCTGTCTCATTTTAAACACAATGTTGGATCATTTAAACAGAAAACAAGCCCCCTATCTCTCTAAAGCTCTACAGAAGCTATCAGGACTCTACCTGCATAGATGTGTCCTTCATGTTCAACCTCTCCAGGCAATGTGAAGCTCCTCATGTTGTTCAGGATAAAAACTGTGTTCCCAAGCCAGCCTTACTGGCACACACAAACACATCAGTGGAGCACAGCCAGCAATACTTGGGTGCTCTGCCCACTTTGGTACGAAATCAACCAGTCCGTAGCCTGAGGTCAGGCCTTTTAAAGACCTTTTGTCTAACCACAAGACCCTGTCACAGGCCCAAAGAAACCCCATTATGTCATTCAAGCTATTTTTGTCAGTGAACAGAGCTAACGGACATTTCCCACCTGTTTGGGCACACATCAGCCTCTTCCTGGATAGGCTAGCTTAAGCTGAGCGTCATATGGGGTAATGCTGGCATCTCCAACCACACCACAATGACTTTAAACCTACTTAGACTCTGAAGCAAGTACTGCCAATCAGACTCTTTGAGACTCTGGAGGCAACATCTGGGCAACATTTGACTAAAGGTCAACCGCTTTATCATGATTGAACAGTATTTACTTCAAATACCCCATTTTGACAATTATCAGCCAGTAACCACAGTTGTGGCACACTGAAATAATTCCTCCGCATTATTCTGAGAGACAGACACATTCACAATATTTTGTACCATGCTCTTGCGACCTCCCACTGTGCTGTCAATAACAGGTGTGCACACTTTGTCTTCTCTTCTTACCAAAGCTATCTGAATGCCCTGGCTTATTCTGTAATTTCACCACTAACAGTGACAGAGAAGAGCAGCTGTCATGGACCCTTATCCTCACTGCAATAATGTCTCTAGCCTCAGTGAGACGCACATGAGAGAATTCACAAACAAGAGTTCTAGATGTTCAGATTTCCCAATGGAGATACAGAATTAAACACCGAAACGTGTTTATTTATACGATCCTCAAAATGTCCCATCAGTCTTGGAAAGCAAAGTGACCTTCAGACTGACTGTCGGCAGAGTGCCATTAGTTGAGGAGAAAGCCTTCCCAAATGCTTTCGAGAGGGGAATTAGCACCCCATCAGCTACAGACACAAGATATATTGTTTGACTCCAATGAAGTTTCCAATATGTGTTGCTATAAGAAGAAATGTGAAAAACAGACTCCTAATCCTCATCATACTACATCACATTGACACCTGTGTGTATCTCATATTTAGGATAAGGTCAGATTGTTAACCTTTGAGAAGGATAAGCTTTCAGATCACTGAATAGTGACTCAAGCCATATGGTACTCAGTAAAAATCGGCAGTTTGCTTTAGTAGAAATAGATGACTAAAATCTAATTTCAAAAAATAAATAAATAAATACAGTTGCAGAACCACCTACAACAGAATTACCAGAAATACATATCATTCTAGAATGTAGGGTCTTCGAATATTTACAAAGTGGGACATTGGAATCAAAAAGTTTGAGAACTACTAATTTATGCCATAAAGGAGAAATAAACTACATGTAAAGAATATTTTTG
Source organism: Sinocyclocheilus anshuiensis (assembly GCF_001515605.1). Classification (NCBI taxonomy): domain Eukaryota; kingdom Metazoa; phylum Chordata; class Actinopteri; order Cypriniformes; family Cyprinidae; genus Sinocyclocheilus; species Sinocyclocheilus anshuiensis. Next base: position 92,987 of record NW_015546034.1, on the reverse strand, counting down.
TGTAACAAATGGAGATCATTATTGGCTCTTAAAATCACATTATTAGCACAGACTCAACCGTTTAAATGGACAGAATGAAATATCACTGACACTGGACAGCAACTGGACATGCCTTTCCCAGCATGCAGGCCTGTGTTATAGTTGTGAGTCAAGGGACAAATTTAGGCTATTGCTCACTTGAGTCCAGCCCCTTCCCCTGCCCCGTTAAACCCTGAGCAGGGGGACATGAGGAACCCCCATCACCAACATTTGCATGAGCTCCATTACAAATCCCAAACCACATGTGTATGATTATTTCCCACTGAGCCATATCCTGTTCTTAGGTTCTGTGCTAACCAATGAAGCAATATGTATGTTTAACTACAGTTTGTCATAAGAACAAACAGATAGTAATGATTCAACACATTCAAATTTCACAAGTCTTAAAAACGCAAAATTTACTACATTTCAAGATTAACATAACTGAATGTAATGATCATTATTTTCAGTTAGTTCATTCTGTTAATAATTTGTCAGACTCATTCAAACGGAATTCCGGTGTTTGTGATTCATTTTGAACGATTCATTAAAAAAGCCGCCGCATATGAGTCATTTGTTTATGAATGAAACTACACTGGTCATGTTTGTTTTTCTGTTCAACCCATGAACACAGCTCACTAATTTGTACCATAATTCTAAACTTGCAATCTATGGCAAATCAAGTGATTATTTCAACCTCAAATGCACTTGCTTTGCACTTACTTTGTGACCAGACTTAGTAATAAAAAAAAAACTGTGTGCCCTTACTCAAGAAAATCTATTTTAAGGGTCAACACAAAGTATGCAGAAATTAATAGACTGACTTCTGCCTTAATTTGATCAAATATCACTGAACCACACTCCTTCCTGACACAGGAGATTGACTTCTATCAAGTGGATTTCCAAAGGTTAAATTTAACACAGTCCAGAAATAATGTATGAGGTAATGACAGAAAGAGATATAGGTTCAGAAATGCTGAGCTTATCTTTATTTATATGAACTAAAAAGTTATTCTTAGTTTTGCTTATTGCTCTATTTACATAAATAAAATAAGTTAAAGCAACAATTTAAAAATGTTAAATAAAAGTTTAATAAATTCATTTCTGATTGGACTGCATTCATTAGCTTCTTTGTGTAAGTAAAAAAAAAAAAGCATAGCTTTAATTGTGTGCTATTGCCAGTTAGTAGTTAACTGCCAGTCTGACATTTAACTTTACTTGATTTATTTGATTCCATTATGTTTAACTACACAATTGTGTCCATTTATTGTTAAAAAAAAATCAGAAGTAAAGTTAATTAAGTTCTGTCAAAGAGTTTTTTCTTTAAGTCAATGGCAGTTTATGTTTTATTAAATTATGATATTTAGTTTTTTTAGATATAATTTTTTTTTTACTTTCTATTCATCAAAAAAAAAATATCCAGAAAAAAAAAAATCTTAAGCAGCACAAATGTTTTCAACATTGATAATAATAAATGTTTCTTGAGTAGTCTTGAGCAGCAAACCAGCATATTAAATGATTTCTGAAGTATCTTGTGACACTGAAGACTGGAATAATGACTATTTATTAGTGCTGGGCAATGATTAATCATGATTAATCACATCCAAAATAAAAGTTTTTGTTTATATAATAAGACGCAAGCATGAGAGCCTCTTTTGCCCGCTCTAGAGAAACAAGTGGAGGTGGGACAGTGGGGGGCTCCTGGAAGCCACTGTCCACTTCAGCAGCTCCTGATGGACTTTGGTCAGAATTCTCAGAGGAATTTTCAGCCTGGTGCAACCATTCAGCCTGCGGGGGCTGGTAAACCACCTCTCTGCGGGCCACCCCAGGCATAGCACACTGTTGCTGAGTCCCCATTCCCTCTAGATCAGATACAGGCCAGCTCTGTGTTTGAGGGTACATGCAGACGTCTTGGGCGCTCTCATAGCCGCTCATTTCTGAAGTCTCCTCCTCTTGGGGTGAGGCTTGGCCAGGACTCTTGGCAGGAGAGCTACTGGGGCTTCGTCGTCTCTGTCTACGCTGCCTCTCTTGTGCCGCCACATCTGCATCACTGTCTGTCTCGCCGTAGTAAGCCTCGCTGTCTGGAGGGGATGTAAGCCACTCGAGGCCACCGGTGGGGGACATGAGCGACGCTCTGTTGACACTGGACCGTTTAGAGGTAAGTGGAGGCGACAGGGCTCTCAAGGCTGCCTGGTACTCCTTATCAATACGCGGGGAGGGGGAGGGGGCCCGACCTAGAAGCACCACTGACTGATATGCAGCTGGGGCCCTGAATGGAAACACAGTGATTATCTTGAGTATAAATTTTATAGCATGACTAACAACTCCACGTGATAATGATGTCTCAGTCTGACCTTTTAATTCGCAGATAGAGGGTTCCTCTGCCACTATCAATCAGATTCATAGCCTCAGCATGGGATAGTGTTCCACAGGATACATCATTGATTGACACCAGCTCATCAGTCTCTCTGAGCCCAGCCCGGCAGGCCTTACTGCGCTTTCTCACCTTCAACAGCAGGAGGAGATAACGTCAGCACAAACTTTGTGTTGATGAGTTGCAGTGAGAGAAGATAAATAAGTATCCAGCTGATTTTTACCTTATTTAAATGTGCAAGGCTTTCTGTGTCACCCACTTCTAGTTATAGTAGATATAGATATAGTAAGATATAGTAAGGATAGTAACTGGTAAATATCCCTCAAATTCATTGTATGGGAATTTAAGCTTATCATACTCTGGTTCACTCTTCATACTGTTACTTATAAGTCAGTGGGTTATCTGTATTTCTGAGTGGCAAGTGATGGTCTCGCGTCACAGTTGTGGACTTTCCAGTGCTGGACTACATTATCACTGGCTACTTTTCATTGGTAAAGTACATAAACATTTATTACACCTTAAAGGGTTAGTTCCCCAAAAAATTTAAATTATGTCATTAATTACTCACCTTCATGTCATTCCAAACCCGTAAGACCTTCGTTCATCTTTGGAGCACAAATTAAGATATTTTTGATGAAATCTGAGAGCTTTCTGACAGAACGCCGGCTCCTGTGTCAGCAGCATCACACATATGCATTGTGGTACCGACTGACAGAAGAGAAGAAATTGTTGACTAAAGTTGTAATTTTTGTTTTCTTTGTGCAAAAAAAAGGATTCTCATAGCTTCATGAAATTACAGTTGAAGCACTAATGTCACATAGACTATTTTAATGATGTCCTTACAACATTTCTTGGTCTTGAACGTGTCAGTTGAGTTGCAGTCTATGCAGGGTCAGAAAGATCTCGGATTTCATCAAAAATACCTTAATTTGTGCTCCGAAGATGAACGAAGGTCTTACGGGTTTGGAACGACATGAGGGTGAGTAATTAATGACAGAATTTTCATTTTTGGGTGAGCTATCCTTTTAAATATTTGCCAAGTAGGCCTATTTATAAAATAGTACCACTCTTCAGGTTCTGTCCTTGCAAGAAGTGTAATGATTTGTTAGTTTTCTCACGTACATTTTTTTTTTAATATAGGCCTCTTAAATTCTAAATTGTTTGTTTATCACCATAAAACACAATTCATTCAATTTGTGTGCCATATTTATAATATGTACGGCATAGGCGACATATTAATTGTTACATATGCAGATTAATAGCAACATTCTTTATCATCCCTCATGCTCCATGGACACTTAAAGTCATTTTGAAAATTGCTCCGTTCCAGTGGAACTCTCATTGAAACTTTTCCCAAACAGATTTCTGAGGATCTGAAGATTTCATTCTTGATCTCGCTTCAGGACTGCACAGTACAGTGACTGTTACATGAGCAAATGACATCCATGTTCACCACTAGAGGTGTTTCACTCATTAATGAATTTTTTAAGTGAATTTGTGAATCGTTATATGTATTCACTGAGCTTGAAAGCAATAATATCTGGACGCTATGATTCATAAGCATATGGCTCTTGGTATAAGCTAATTATTTTAAAAAATGCTTTGAAACAAATCGGTTAAATGAATGATTCAATGACTCACAAAATGACCGAAGACACACAAGAAGCCTGAACTTATTCATGTAACCTACAAAATGTATCCCTGAAAGAATCAGTGAACAACTCTTTTTGGTTGTTGGATTCATACTAATTTATACTGCATACAGATTTTAAAACACAGTTTCATACTACATACTCTTTCTATTACACAGGATTTTTTTTTTTTGCCTTAAAACACATCACATACATGTTTAAAGAATAATAATGTACTAAATGTTGTTTATCAAATCGTATATTAAATTAAATTCAATTAAACTGTTCTGAATTAGCATAGAATCAACTGGGAACCAGTTAACTGTGAATCTGATAGTTTCAGTGTCAGACCAAAGATTTGTTAGGCCTCATCCTCTTGGTTTTGTTTGAGTAGATAAGAGGGATGAAGCTAAAAATATGTTTAAAGAGACTCGCTATGGCTTTATGCCCATCTTCAAATACCATCTCCTTGAGAGTACAGCCTTTTTGAGGTCATCTGTCAAATATGAGAGCGCTATTCCAACACTCACTTCACCAACACTTCACCAAGCTAAAAGTCTGGCTGCATTCCTGTCTTTGTCCAAAGACACTTTTTAAACGAACTGTTCTGAGGAACTGGAATAATGTTTTCACTAGCCCAAAGCATAGATTTATATTCCCTTACAAAGGCCTAAAGGGATTAGTTTAGCTCAGATCAGCTCAGACTATTTTGTCATAAGTAACGTCTAATTTTAAAAACCGTTTTTTGTATGTGCAAGTTGTAGACAAAAATAAATGCTATGAAGACCATTAAAAACAACAAGTGGTGTTAATTTGCTTTTCCACGAACACTGGTAACACAAATTTGTAGTTGGAAGAAAATAGATGAAAGCCGATTCCATTCACCTTCTTTTTATTGCCGATCAAATGGTCTGAGAATGCAAATAGGGGGAACAACATGTGAAGCTGGTGCCAGGGCAGCTGTTGCCTCTTGGCAGACCTGAACCAGGGCATGTCATGAATTCACCATGTGTTGTCCACATAGCCTAAATAAAGTGCTCAACTATTGTAAAGTGTCAGTTGTCACTGAGTGTCAATAGATTTAGCTTAAAACTGCATGTTTTTGAGAAGTGGACTGTCTAATTTAGTACCGTACGGTAATATAGTAAATTAAGTCGATCTGTATTGTATCAGATAGCAAAGGACTGAATGGAAGTATGAATGCATTTACATTGTAAGTACTACAAGCAGGTATTATGAGGACATGCTGTACGTCCTCAGGCATTTTCAAAACATTGCCAGAGCATTTTGTTAGCTGAGCAAGTGTCACTGAGGTCGTTCTAGATGCCAGGATTAAAAGAAGCTATCAGAGATCCTTGTGGATCAGAATAGCTCAATTAAAAGTAGAGATGGTCATGGAAAAATGGCTACACCGCAAATGGAAACAGATGAAAGTCTGCAGAGGTGACCTTGAAATGAAAGACGAGGGGAAACTCCCTGCTGCTGGACAAACATTTTTTTCCAAGCAAAAATATATTTCTCTGAATAAAAAAGTCAGGGCCATCTCTCTGTGATGGATATCTTTTCCCTCAGAACATGGAAAGAGTAGAGCAGACCGTCTCTGGCATTGCTCACCAATCCAAAATAGATCAGGGAAAATGCATTGCACACAGTTGTCACTTAACAAATGGGGCATACTGTGCTTATAAGTAGACACTGTGGCTGTAATTGTACTCAGTCCTGAAATAACATCCTCATTTATACAGAACTGTGTGAGAATGCTTCTTTGAAATATCTGGATTCCAGAGGAAGCTAAACAAAAGCTGTCAATTAGATAAGAGTGAAGAGATGCACTGTGAAGCCTAGCAGGTTTATCTATGGAGCAGGAATGCTTGCAGCACACAGCCAAATAGCTCTTGAACAGCATTTATCAACAGATAAAATAAGTGCTCTCTGGCCTGTAGTTGAAATTTGATTTGACAGTATTATCTTATTAATGTTTGCCCTTATTAAATGGGAGATAAGTAGGTGCTATATCTTAAATGCAACAAAAACATGTAATAATACTTAATTTAAAAGGGCCCCAAAGTGATATATCACAAACACATTTTTACACATGCTAGAATGGGCCACATGAGTCTTTAACAGAAAATGTCTTCAATAACACTATACTCTTGATGGCTTATCGAGTGTTGCATTCCTCACTGACACGTGTTGAACAAACATATCTGCTCAGTTAAGTCAGACCAGGCCCACATTAAATGCAATAGACACTGACAAATTTGATTTATATATTAATTCAATAAAAAAATAAAAGTAAAGAAAATGTAAATTTTACATCAATTATTTATGTTACATTTAAAATATTTTATATAAATAAAATGTTTTTATTAAAATAAATATATGTAAAAAATCGAAAATAGTTGTTCAGATTAGACAATGTGATTTTACAAATTAGATATTTGCATGTTAAGTAAATTATATAAACTACATTATATTGTATTTACATATACATTACATTATATATTTGTAAAATCACATTGTCTAATTTGAAAAATTGTTTTATTTTTGTTAAATACTGGACATTTGTTAAATACTCATGTGGGTCAAGCTGCCCATTGTAGCTTGTGTCATATATCATTTTGGTATGAACTCAATAAGAACTTTTGGGAGCCCTTTAAATGAAATATAAATTGTATATTTATGTTTCAAAGCCTGAAAATGCAATTAAGATAAATGTAGCATCCACATATCTCCTATATGTTATAATGCCATTCATTAGATAAAATAATATTGTCATATCATAGTTCAATTATGTATTATGTAATATACGTTCTCATATTGCTCATACACAAAAGTCGGACTAATTTAAATTGGAAGTTTTAGTGTTTTTAATAGCTTTACAGACCATTCATTTAAGTAAAGAGACCCATGATTCAGCATCCAACTGTCCCCTTACCTTTGCCACTTGGAGGGGTTTCTGGTGCTCAGCTCCTCCTTGTAATCGGAAACCCCACGGTGCACCTCCTGACAGGACCACCACTACCTCCTCTGCGACCATTTTTATTTTGTTGTTTCTGTGTCTCTCGTAAATGTTTCTTGGTTCTTAGTTTCTTTCAATAGTCTTGTCCCATCCCTGGATGTTCAGTCCTCCTCCGTGGCCCAGTCTGCCTGCAGAGCTTCTGTCAGTTCTGAGAGGTGAGCGCAGACACACACCCCATGGGCCATGAGCATGTGAAGTGTGGGGAGAGCAAAAGGGGGCGGGAGGAAGCGAGAACGCCTCTATCTCACTCTTCATTGGAATGCTGGGTCGGTGGGTGGGGGTGCGCCGTCTAGATCCAGGACCTCCTTCCTTCATCCTGCTGGCCACACTTGTCCTGTCAATCCACTGCCACATCCAAAGGATGCTGATAGACCCTCTAAAAATAAACACCCCAGCAGTCCCACTGAGCTTTATCTGTGAATGCCCTCAAAATGTGAAGGGAGCTGTTAGAGGAGTTATTTTGGGAGTCAGATGACACTAGACCATATTGCAAATTAAAATGAAGCTTAATGATGCTCATTAGACATTATAAATAAATGTTTAGCAAACTGGTTATTCCTGGGGGTTTCATCAGCTAAATAATAATGGGGACTTGTTCATTTGATCTTAGATATAATGTTGCTTGACCAAAGATGTTTGCGTGAAAATAATTTATTGTAATCAGCTATGCTTTCATTTATAATTTAGATATTCTCCGTGTTATTTGGCAATTTCTCTTTGGCATTTATTCAGATTTGTTGTTTTAATATGTTGTTTTTATTTTATCTTTTGCTATAGCATGATTTACAGCACTATGAAATCATCTTTAGCTATAACATTCATTTACATTAACATTTAGTCATTTAGCAGATGCTTTTATCCAAAGCTACTTACAAATGAGGACAATAGAAGCAATCAAAACCAACAAAAGAGCAATAATAGAAAGTGCTGTGACAAGTCTTGGTTAGCCTAATGGGCTAACCAGCCAGGGAAGCCAGGACAACATATCACAGCCACCGGAAACACCAGAGACACAGCCCATCTCAGCAGACACATTATCCCTCTCTCCAGCATCTCCACTTCTAAGCTTCTCACAGAAAATGGAGGAACTGGTGTATGCTGGGACCAAACTCTCAAAAATGCTTCCTAACTATAATAAGCATGTGGTGAGTATAAGAGATTTTTTATGAAAAACATTACATAACTTTTGAACAGTTGTGTATATGTGATGCTCCCAGTTTGAGGGAAAAGATCCATCAGCGTAATCATGCTGCCTACTTTCTGAACAGATTTGGATCAGGAGCGTCTCAAAGCGTCCAAAGCGAAGGAAGTGAGAAAACAAAGGAGGGAAAAACAATACTTTCAGGCGTCCCACACAAAAACACGTTGTCAAGTTCAGACATTAGCAGTTGCACAGGTCAGGTGTTTTCTGGCAGGAGAAACCCGTTTCCTGAAACCGCGTTTTTAACGAACGAGAGCCAACACATTCAAGGCTGTTCTGCGGAAACGAAAGCGGCTCTAACACATCGAGATTCTCTTTAAAGTTAAGTGACGTGACTGTAGAGCGCAGTGGGGTGGAGCTGGGATACTGGAAACCAATAATAACATTCACTTAACGCAGGTTAAAGAGGTTGTGTAAGTTTGTGAGTGAGTGAGTGTTGATTTACCGCACACACTCAATGCCTTCATTGGCTCTAGTTTTACAAATAAACCTCCACCAGCAAAAACAAATTATTATTTGAATGCAGTCCGCCAAAGTCAAGAGTCCTGCAAATCTTCTTTATAGATTTAAGCTTGTGAAAACCTGCTGTTGTGCTCTAGAGAGACTATAGACCATCTAGATTCCAGATGTATATTTAAAAAGACGTTTATCGTCACATCTGGCCTTGAAAACACGACCCAGGCCACTTCAGGAAGTCACAGACAATACGTGATGTTTTCTGAGTCTTTTTTTATGGTTCAGAAAGTTGTTGGTCTACAGTGCTGGTGGGAATTTCCTGCATTAAATATTGAAACCCTGTATGCCATCCCAAACGTTGCTTTTTTTCTGTAGGAAATCTGTAAAAGGACGCTTTCCTCACACTAAAGGAAAATGCTTGGAAAGTAAGGTAATAAACAGCATTTGATCTGTGCACTTCTTCATCCTGTTACATTTACATTTAATCGTTTAGCAGATGCTTTTATCCAAAGCTACTTACAAAAATAGAAGCTAGAAGCAATCAAAACCAACAAAAGAGCAATAATAGAAAGTGCTGTGACAAGTCTTGGTTTGGGCTAACCGCTAACCAGCCAGGGAAGCCAGGACAACATATCACAGCCACCGGAAACACCAGAGACACAGCCCATCTCAGCAGACACATTATCCCTCTCTCCAGCATCTACACTTCTATGCTTCTCACAGAAAATGGAGGAACTGGTGTATGCTGGGACCAAACTCTCCCACTCATTCGCTGCAAGCCCCCAGATATCAACTAAAAAATGGCGGGCCTCCCAGCCACCGAAGCCTGTGGGCCCAGCTCGTCGTCTCCCTCCTGTGAGAGCTCTCCGGCCGCTGCCACAACGCCAGGGCCCAAACCCTCCATCTGCTGTAGGTGAACCAAAAACAACTGACAACCGACATGTGTCGGGTCCCCGCTATGATAGCAGCAACATTCACAAACGTTTACAGAACAAGCGGAAACCCAGTGTGCCTGTAGCTTTCTCTATTTCTGTTTTATCACGTGATAGAAAGTCTAAGGTCTTCTCAAGCCGTACGGCTGACCCATCTAATCTGTGGTACAAAAGAAATGAAAGCAGTTTTAAACACTTTTGACCTGATTCAGCATGTGCATGGACCCACACACAGTCGAGGGCACACTCTAGATTTACTCATCAGTAGGGGTCTAACATTTCATCCATTGTCATTGGACTTTTCCAAACTCCCTGAAAACTGCAGTTGTTAAGCCCCTTCTGAAAAAGAGCAATCATGATAACACCATTTTGAGCAATTATAGACCAATATCAAATCTTCCTTTTATAGGCAAGATTATTGAAAAGGTAATCTTTAATCAGCTGAACAAATACTTAAACTCAAATGGATACCTGGACAATTTTCAAACTGGTTTCCGACTGCATCACAGCACAGAGACAGCGCTCATTAAGATAATAAATGATATT
>NW_015546034.1:82446-82757 GCF_001515605.1 Sinocyclocheilus anshuiensis | reverse complement strand
GCTTTCTGGGATGGTACTCAAATGGTTCAGGTCATACTTAGAAGGGAGAGGTTATTATGTGAGTATAGAAGAGCATAGGTCTAAGTGGATGTCCATGACATGCGGAGTCCCCCAAGGTTCAATTCTTGCACCGCTCTTGTTTAGCCTGTATATGTTCCCACTAAGTCAAATAATGAGAAAGAACCAAATTGCCTATTCCAGCTATGCTAGATTAAAGCTAGATTTACCTAGCTTTATAACCAAATGACTACAGCCCCATTGACTCCCTCTGCCAATGCATTGATGAAATTAACAGTTGGATGTGCCAAAAT
>NW_015546034.1:79697-82202 GCF_001515605.1 Sinocyclocheilus anshuiensis | reverse complement strand
GGTTGGGCTTTCTGGGATGGTACTCAAATGGTTCAGGTCATACTTAGAAGGGAGAGGTTATTATGTGAGTATAGAAGAGCATAGGTCTAAGTGGATGTCCATGACATGCGGAGTCCCCCAAGGTTTTGAGTATTTAGTGAGATTTAAGTGCGCTGAGGGCGACTTTCGTTATTTCGCTGACTCATTCTGTTGGAAAATGGCGTCTAAGAAATCTTCGCTACCAAAGGCGCAGTATTGTTGGCGCTTCAATCCTCAGTTATTAATGGATAAACAGTTTCAGTCCTATCTGTCTGAGTGTTTAATAGAAGAACCGTTTACTCTCTGTGAAATTTTGGAGGCAATTTCTCTAATGGGAAAGCCACAGGCCCTGATGGGTTTGGTGTGGAATTCTATAAGGCTAATGCAAATGCAATTGCTCCTTTGTTGCTTAGAATGGTAAATCATTCAATTGAAAAGAAAAAATTTCCTGATTCTTTTTATGAGGCTCATATATGCCTTTTGAAGAAAAAAGATAGAGATGTTACAGAGCCCTCTAGCTACAGGCCAATAAGTCTTCTTAATTGCGATCAAAAAGTGATTGCCAAAATTTTGGCCACGCGATTGAATAAACATGTGGCCTCGTTAAATCATACAGATCAAACTGGCTTTGTGCCAGGAAGATTTTCTTTTTTTAATTCACGTCGCCTGCTAAATATTTTGTATAGTAATCAGAGTAAGAGTTCCAAGGCAGCTGTTCTTTCGTTAGATGCCGAAAAGGCCTTTGATCGTATTGAATGGAGTTATATGTTTTCAGTCCTGGATCGGTTTGGCTTTGGTGAGAATTTTAAACTATTGATAAAAATGCTTTATTCTACCCCCAAATCTGCAATACTTACTAATTCAGATAGGTCTGCTTTCTTTCCTCTTCAGCGTGGTACACGACAGGGCTGTTGTTTAAGCCCACTGTTATTTGATTTAGCTTTAGAACCCCTGGCCATCCATCTTCGCAGTCATTCTGAGATTAGGGGTATATCATATGGTCATGCTGAGGTTAAGTTGTCCTTATATGCGGACGATCTGCTTTTATATTTGAGTGATCCTTCTTCTGCTTTGCCACTTTTAATGGAATCACTTGAGGTTTTTGGTTCTTTTTCTGGTTATTCTGTTAACTGGGAGAAGAGTGTATTCATGCCCTTGGGTCAAGGGCTGGATGGTCACTTTTTGAGGTCATTACCCTTTAGAATAACAGAGGTTCACTTTACTTATTTAGGGTTAGTCATTCCCAAAAATTTGAAACATATTTTCAGTCTAAATTTCACAGAAGCCATAAATAAGTTAAAAATCTCTATAGATAAATGGAGGGTTCTTCCGTTATCTTTAACTGGTCGGGTCAATGCCAATAAAATGGTCTCTCTGCCTCGCTTTATCTATCTGTTTCAGAACCTACCTATATATTTGCCACATTCTTTTTTTAAACAATTAGATTCTGTAATTTTGCCATTCATTTGGGGTTTTAAAGCGCATAGAATTTCTAAGGCCCATTTGCAGAAGCCGAAAGAGTTGGGTTCTGTTATTTGATTTAGCTTTAGAACCCCTGGCCATCCATCTTCGCAGTCATTCTGAGATTAGGGGTATATCATATGGTCATGCTGAGGTTAAGTTGTCCTTATATGCGGACGATCTGCTTTTATATTTGAGTGATCCTTCTTCTGCTTTGCCACTTTTAATGGAATCACTTGAGGTTTTTGGTTCTTTTTCTGGTTATTCTGTTAACTGGGAGAAGAGTGTATTCATGCCCTTGGGTCAAGGGCTGGATGGTCACTTTTTGAGGTCATTACCCTTTAGAATAACAGAGGATCACTTTACTTATTTAGGGTTAGTCATTCCCAAAAATTTTAAACATATTTTCAGTCTAAATTTCACAGAAGCCATAAATAAGTTAAAAATCTCTATAGATAAATGGAGGGTTCTTCCGTTATCTTTAACTGGTCGGGTCAATGCCAATAAAATGGTCTCTCTGCCTCGCTTTATCTATCTGTTTCAGAACCTACCTATATATTTGCCACATTCTTTTTTTAAACAATTAGATTCTGTCATTTTGCCATTCATTTGGGGCTTTAAAGCGCATAGAATTTCTAAGGCCCATTTGCAGAAGCCGAAAGAGTTGGGTGGTCTAGCGCTACCTGTTTTCCGTCACTATTATTGGGCTGCTAATGCCAGGACTATGATGTTCTGGCGGATTAGCGATCAAGCTGCCGATAACTTGATGGATATGCATCCAAAGTGGCTGTATATTGAGGCTCGGTCAGTTGTTGGTAGCTCCCTAGCTGCTATTCTTTTTTCTAATCCTGTATCTTTAAAGGGGTCATATGATGCGATTTCAAGTTTTCCTTTCTCTTTGGAGTGTTACAAGCTGTTCATGAATAGATAAGATCCCTGAAGTTGCAAAGACTAAAGTCTCAAAACCAAAGAGATATTCTTTATCAAAGTTAAGACTCTGCCACACCCCCCTAAAACGGCTCGTAG
>NW_015546034.1:42651-78679 GCF_001515605.1 Sinocyclocheilus anshuiensis | reverse complement strand
TTTTTTCCGATATTTACAGGTGCGCCACTACATAAAACATTCTTTTACTGAGTTTCAGGATTTGCCTCAGGATCATGATCTGTATGATCTTTTGGGTCAACCTCCTATGGACAAACATTTGGTGACACGGTTTGTTTCTTTGTTTGTTTCTCATTTTGCAGTGTCTTCAGATCACCTCAGAGTAGCATGGGAAAAGGATTAATATCTCAAATGAGATTTGGGTAGAGGGACTGAAACGAATTCATACCTGCTCTATTAATGCTAGATTACAACTTATACAGTTTAAAGTATTGCATAGGTTACACTATACCAAAACTAAACTCAATAAAATTTACCCTTCAATTTCCCCATTATGTGAAAGATGTAAGAGCTCAGATGGCACACATGCTCATTCTTTTTGGTTTTGCCCTGAGATTTCTGAGTTTTGGAAGAATATTTTTCAGTGGTATTCAAATGTTTTTGGAGAAGATATCACTCCAGATCTTGAATTAGCTTTGCTTGGATGTTCTGACCCTACATTAGCATTAACACATTCTCAGCAATTGTCTCTTATGTTTGGTATGGTAGTAGCTAAAAGGGTGATTTTGAGGGATTGGAAGTCCTCTTTACCGCCCAGTGTTCATAAATGGTTGGCGGAGATGGTTGCCGCCCTTAAGCTCGAAAGGATTCGCTTTTCCAAGATCGATGCTTCTAAAACATTTGATAAAATCTGGGGCCCCTTCCTTAGGTATCTTTTTAAGAGTTGAATGGATAGCTTCTCTGTTTTATTCCTTCACTCCATCTTTAACGTTTTGTTTATGTTTGATTTCGTATGTCTTTGTTTAAGGTGTATATTTTTAATTGTATCTGGTGCCTGTTCGTGGGGGTAGGTGGGGGGTCTCTTGTTTTTTGTTTTTTTCTTTTTTTGAGATTTTTGTGTACAGTATATTTTTTCTATACATTTTGTGAGACTTTTATTTGTTTTATGTTTATATAAAAACTGTTATAAATAAAATTATTAAAAAAAACAAAAAAAAACAGAAATCCAGAACGCTGCTGCCAGGATTCTGACTAGAACCAGAAAATCTGAGCATATCCCACCAGTCCTTAGGTCCTTACACTGGCTACCAGTTATATTTAAGATTGATTTTAAAGTACTTTTACTCGTTTATAAATCACTCAATGGCCTAGGACCTAAATACATAGCAGATATGTTCACTGAATATAAACCTAACAGACCACTCAGATCATTAGGATCGAGTCAGTTAGAAATACCAAGGGTTCACACAAAACAAGGGCAATCCGCTTTTAGCTATTTTGCCGCCCGCAGTTGGAACCAGCTTCCAGAAGATATCAGATGTGCTAAAACATTAGTCACATTTAAAATCTAGACTCAAAACTCATCTGTTTAACTGTGCATTTATTGAATGAGCACTGTGCGGTCAGAACTGATTGCACTGTATTTTATGCAATCCGAACTGATTGCACTGTATTTTATGTATAATCATTTTCTAATGATCTTTTATGTCTTAAATTCATTTTAAATAATTGTTTTAATCATTTTCAAAGTTTTTAAATTCCTTGTTTTATTTTTGTGATTTTTTTTAATGATTATTTTACTTTATTTTATGTAAAGCACTTTGAATTACCATTGTGTACGAAATGTGCTATATAAATAAACTTGCCTTGCCTTGCCTAATGCTGTATTCATTCGCCATTAAAATGTATGTTATGTATGTACCCTCAGGCCATCCAAGATGTAGGCGAGTTTGTTTCTTCATCGGAACAGATTTAGATAAATTTATCAATACATAACTTGCTCACCAATGTGTTCTCTGCAGTGAATGGGTGCCATCAGAATGAGAGTCCAAACAGCTGATAAAAACATCACAATAATCCAGAATACGACTCCAGTTAATCAATTAGTCATTTTAACTTTAAACCTTTAAAAAATCCATTCCCTGTTGTCCTCTCACATCAAAAATTTAGAACTGTTTTGGACTGTTTTTGCTTGTACATGATGCTTGATCTGTGCATATTTCTCTCCTGTATCAGACATGACAATGAATTTTTCACTGCAGAAAGCAATATTTGGATAGATGATTTCCGCTGAAAGCAATGGTTTGAAATTAAATAACATCTCAATGGTGAATTTGTTTATTGGAGTCGTGTGGATTACTTGTGGATAATTATCATCTGTTTTGACTCTCATCCTGACGGCACCCATTCACTACAGATGATCCATTGGTGAGCAAGTTATGTAATACTAAATTTCTCTTAGATCTGTTCTGATGAAGAAAAACACTCATTTACATATTGGATGACCTGAGGGTAAGTACATTTTCAGCTAATTTTAAATTTTGGGTGAACTCTTTCATTTCTGTAACAATTAAAGCAAAATGTTCAGCTGATATTTATGCATGACATTTCAGCTGGAACATATGGTGTATGTTTTATGCTCAGCAAAAGAAGAAAGTGCATGCAACATGATATGTAATAAAATCAGAGATAAGAGGGGAAATGTATTAAATAGATTCAGATTCAGATGCGTTTTATAACCAAATTACTGGAACTGAGAAGTGTGTGAAATGTGTGTTTGGTAACAGTAACTCATATGTAATGTGAAATCATGGGTAAGCAGGGCATGAGGAATTACAATCGACATTACAATTCAAAAAGAATGATTTTGTATTTTGGAAAAGGTGATGCTGATGAGTAGGGCTTATGTCTTAAGTGAGGAAAATAAGTTATTCTTGCAGTACATAGATGTGTTTTTTCTATTCTGCCTCTTTTGCTTCAGCTTATGACTGTGAATATTTTATTTTATGTGTTTCAGAGTCCACATGACCACATGCATTAAGCTGTAGTGCAAAGAATAACAACAGAAAAAAGTCATGTGATAGAACTTGTAAATGAGGGTTGTGTTACTTGTGTATTTTCCATAATTGGTCAATCTTTAAATGTGTGATATGTGACTAATATATACACTGCCGTTCAACCGTTTGAGATCAGAATGATTTTTTTGTTGTTGGTAGGCCTACTAAAGTCTCTTATGCTCATCAAGGCTACATTTATAATATCGTTAAATATTAGGCACATTACAATTTTAAATAATAAAAAATCATTTTCTATTTTAATACTTTAAAATATATATTCAGTAAAAGATTGCTTGACATAAAACTTTTTTCTCTAAGTAAAATATTCACAATTTAGCCACTAGAGGGAGAACAGTACCCATATAATCTGGGTAAATTATAGAGAAATTCGTAGATGGGTGGGAGACTGTTAATTTGTCTATCCTTTTGTTTGTGTTAGGTCTACTTACAACGATCTGAAAGAAAGTTTACCACAGATAGCCTAACACGTTTTCCTGTGAACAGTGGTCACTATGAAAAAAAATTACGTTTGAGGTGTAATGAATTAGAATTTGACAAATTAGGCAGATGAAATGGAAAATAATTTAAATTTCTCTAAATTCGATTGGTTTCTAACCACTAGCCTACTTCAACCCCTAAATGTCCAGACTAACTTTTGTATGACATGATTAGGCAGATGAAATAGAAAATAATTCATAATTCATCATTGGTCATAATCCATCACAACCGTTTTTAACAACTTATATGAAAACCTCCGTCGCTTTATAAGCTTTTCATTGCATCATTGTTCAATTATCAGTTACCATGATTAAAATCCAACATACCGGGGAAGAAAAGGTTTTGTGTGGGTAATCTGTGTTCTGTTATATTTAATCGATTACCGTGTGTTAGCCTACTGAAATCTCTAATAGCCTGTGTTTAAAAAACGTGATTATGTCCACTTTGATTAAGCCTATGTCAGACAGGCTGTTCCATTTCTCATATATGCGTCAGTTTGTCCATTCATTTTTTTCTTAAGTCAGTGATGTTAACACTGTGATCGTCGTAAAAAAAAAAAAAAAGGAAATAAAAAAAAAATACACTGTTTTAATCACTGTGACAATAATGTACAGTATTTGAAAACTAATGTGTTTTTTTAACATTAAAGCATGTCAACATATTCTGTTACACCAAATACACAACATGATCTTTAAAATAGCATCATATGACCCCTTTAAAGGAATTTATGGTTTCCATACAAGACCTGCGGCAAATGTTCGCGAGTCGGCCCCTCCTCTGCCCCCTCTCTCGGAAATAAAGCCAGTTTTGCCACAATTTACTCTATATTTGGTGTTGGTCCGATGTCTGTGCTGGAGCGTAAAGGAAGAGGAGGAGGAGGGCACAGACCGCACAAACCGCCGATGTAGCCTACTAGTAGAGAAGAGCGATAAACGCCTGTATCAACTGACTGACAAGTTAACCGAGATGGAGAAAACTTCACCTAAACTCTTCAGTTTATGGATTTATTGCGTAATTGTATTCCTAACTGATGCTGGGCTAGGTACGTCCCGTCTTTTCAGTTTCTGTAAACTTGTTTTATAGCTTGTGTCCTGTTACTTTTTTTGTCTTGTTTGATTACGTTTTTATATTTTATCATATATTTTATGTCTGAACTTATGTGGTTCAAGACAGCGGATGAAGATATTTGACTTAATTCTGACTGTCAAATAATTTGCTTCTATCCTTAATTTCGTCTGAACACACTTTTTTAATTGCCTTTCTTTCTTTCCCTAAAACATCAACATTATTCGTTAGATGCACTACATGGACCAACATTTTTCCCACTATAAAAGACTTCGGCAAAGACTTTTGATCAGTATGCACTTGACTTATGCTCTGAGTATATCTGACAGATCAGGTCTGATAAAAGCCTGATATGTGTATGCACTCTAAAAAATGCTGGGTTGTTTCAACCCAACTTTGGGTCAAATATGGACTAACCCAACTTTTGGGTTAAAAATGTAATGTAAAAATGTAACCCAAAAGTTGGGTTAGTCCATATTTGACCCAAAGTTGGGTTGAAACAACCCAGCATATTTTAGAGTGTGTGAACTTTATGAACTTTATGTTTATGAAATTATTTGTCTGATGCAAAACATCTCAACAATGCGGATACACATTGATTGTTTAAATCCCCCACAAATGGAGTTAATAAATCAGATCATATGTTAATGATTAGACATGCTTTTGTCTCTATAAACCTGCAGGCTACAAAGTAATTGCAACTGGGGATAGAAAATTTGCGCTTTTCTTTCTCTCCCAGGTTCCAACATCTGTACTTCTCGAGGAGCCAGCACATGTCAGCAGTGCCTGGCAGTGCATCCTACCTGTGCTTGGTGCTTTCAAGAGGTGTGGTGATCTACAGTGTTTAATGACTGAGCTGAAAAATGTTTATTTTGGATTTTATTACAGTATTAAGATTCCTGGATGGAGTCGGGAGCTGTATGATTGATAGAAAAAAAATCAGAATTTTAATATTAGAGGTTGTAGTATGTTTGCACAGGTTTAGGTGGTTTATGAGGACATATTTGTATAATGACATGGGTATAATATCGATATTACAATGTGAAGGAGGACACTTCCTTGAATTCCCTGAATTCAAAAGGCTTAAAAAAAATACTAAATGATTTATTTGAGGTTTTTTTTAAGTTTACGGGTAGGGTTGGTGTAGGGGGATAGGAAAATACTGTTTGTACAGCATAAAAACCATTATGCCTATGGAAATTCCCTATTTTTCAATATTAATATTCAAGTGCTCAGATCATGACTCTGTGAAGATTAATCAGGCTTGATAACACTAAAGTAGACTGACTCATCTGTGGGTCAAGGAGTAGTTTTGTTTTATGATAAAACATAATTTTGCAGTTTTTAAGCAATTACAATCCTCTACATGGTCCACATCATCCACCAGAGTAGTCAGTGACATTTTAAAGCCACAATGAAACTTAAAGGGTTAGTTCACCCAAAAATAAAAATTAGGCTGTGTTTTACTCACCCCCGATGCATCCTAGGTGTATATGACTTTCTTCTTTCAGACGAATCCAGTCGGAGTTATATTAAAAATTGTCTTTGATCTTTCAAGCTCTATCGTTGTACTCAGCGGGTGTTGCATTCCTTCTGTCCAAAAGACGTGAAATAAAAAGCACCCTTCCACAAAAAAAGTGTCTCACACGGCTCCGGGGGGTTAACAAAGGCCTCCTGTAGCGAATCGATGCGTTTTTGTAAGAAAAATATCCCTTTAAGTAGCGACAGATCTATTCTTGTTACATCTACCCATCGGTTTTTGATTGGATGGAGGCAAATCAGAATGTGAGCTTGCAGGTGATTGTAAGAAAGAGATTAAGTTTTTTCCATTTTAGAGAAAAAATGAGTTATGACATTTCGAAAACAAAAATAAGAGTTCCGAATAAATTACTGTTAATAAGTAGTTAAAAATACAAAAAATGAAATGAATGGGTGTGAATCTAACATGCATTTAGAGATTTTTTTTGTTCTTTTCATACCAACTTAAAGCGAATGTCTGATGGAAACAGTTTGAAATGTTTTCAATGCCAGTACTTAAGCCTCACAACCATTGTATCTTTATTAAGAGGAAAAATGAAAAGCAAGTCTTCCTTTGTTTTTCTCTTTACTGTTGTTCTGAAACATCTTATCTCATAAAAGTGTGAGTCATGTATTCCAGCTTTTTGATATTCAGGAAGTAAAATAAGGATTGTCCTTAGTTGTGACGAAAAATCCAGTAATTGTTTTTTTCTGAGTGACGTCTGGATACAAAAAAAATACTGACTCAACCATTAGCATGATTTGGGGGTCAGGACTACCTTATTTGTTCGACCAGTGGCAGATGAGGAGAGTGTTTTTTGTAATTCTGTTTGCTGCTGCAATCTTTATTTAGTGCCCTATACCAGTATAACTGTCTGCCAAATGCTTATCAGGATTTTGGACAAAATGTACCTGGTTCCTCCCGATGTGACCTGAAGAAGAGCCTCATAGAAGCAGGATGCAGAAGAGGAGCTCTGGAGTATCCCACCAGCAAAATGCATGTGACAGAGAACAAAGATCTCAGTGACAAGGCCTCGGGATCCACCACCGACGTCACCCAGATCCAACCTCAGAGCATGCACATCTCTCTGAGACCCGGTGAGTTTATCAACCCATAAACAAGTGACCACATGTTCCTCCATTAGACCAAATAGTTACTCTGGTGTCCCACAGATGATTCCCAGGTCTTCACACTGAAAGTCCGTCAGGTTGAGGACTACCCTGTGGACTTGTATTATCTGATGGACTTGTCCTACTCCATGAATGACGACCTGTCGCAGCTGCGACGGCTGGGGCGAGGCCTGGCTGAAGAGATGAGTAAAACCACCAGCAATCTACGCATGGGCTTTGGGGCTTTCGTGGATAAACCCGTGTCCCCGTACATGTACATCTCACCTCAAGAAGCCGTGTTAAATCCCTGTTACTCGTGAGTGATGACATGTATTTACACACTGAACGTAAACATTACAGATGATGGGTGTTTATTTCAAACTTGTAATTGGGCGGTTGACTTGTTGGCTGACAGAATCTGATATTACATCTTTAGACACACTGCTATTATGGTTGAAGTGTCTCCATTTGCTGAGTTACGTACATAAATAAGTGTTATGCTGTAAGCTGTTTTCTAAAGCTTAAATGTTGAGACTCATTTGTGTCAGCAAACGTGAAGAACCAATATTGTAACTTTCTGAATTCTCTCCGTTAATGTTCTTTTCTGATCCTTCTACATCTTAATACATTATCTTCCATAGGATCCCATACAAATGCCAACCTCAGTTTGGCTACAGACACGTTCTTTCTCTGACAGAGGAGGTCGGCCGCTTTACAGAGGAAGTGAAGAAACAGAAGGTGTCTCGGAACAGGGACGCGCCAGAAGGAGGCTTTGATGCCATTATACAGGCAGCCGTGTGCAAGGTTGAACGCTCTAAACAAGCAAAAATAAATACAGAGAACTTTACAATACAAGTAGCTTTTGCATTGGTTATTTTTGGCCCAAAATAAGTTTTCTTATTTGAACACTTTTGTCTTTTTCTCAGGAGAAAATTGGTTGGAGACCAGGTGCATCCCACTTACTGGTTTTCACCACAGATGCGAAGACACACGTGGCACTCGATGGGCGCCTGGCGGGCATTGTACGACCCAATGATGGCCAATGTTATGTGGGCACAGATAACGTCTACAATATGTCTACAACTATGGTATTCTGCTGATCTTGTTAATGACTTTTTAGTAGGGATGTGACGATGCACCCCGAGCTGGTTGAAAATGGATACAAATATGTGACGATTCAAATCAGTTGAGATGTTAAACGAATGACGATACAACTGGGAGTGGGAGTTCATTTGAATGTGTTTCTAAGGGGAACTGACTGTCTTTAGAAAAGTTTACATGGTGTTTTCTTTTCATCTTGCCTTTAATGCATATTAATGTAGTGTTCATAAGCACAGCGCTGCTTTGTTTACAGCGTTAACCAAGGAACGCTGTTCCATAAGTGCCACCTGCTGTCAGAGAGTGAATTTGCATTTTCATTCAGCCCGCCTGCTGGTTTTGTTTCATGCAGATGTTTAATATAGTAAGGTTTCACAAAGCTGTTTTTGTTTCAAATTTCGAAATGATACAATCCAATTTAGATTAATTGACTTAAAAACTGCTCATGCTGCATGTATGCAGCGTCTTTGTTTGGATTTTGATTAAAATACATTGGTTGCCTCTGATTTTAAATGGATAGAGCACAGGCAAAGCCTTAGTTTGTTTAAATGAAGAGATATCTTTTTGTTTTAAAATTTAAATTTAGTTTTGTTAGTTGACAATTCAATTTTACAAAGAAATGTGCACCATTTTGTAAAAGCCTTTATAATGTCTTAAATCTCATTTTGTTAAAAAAATCGTGAGAAAATCATTTTGTGAAATCAATATTGTGAATCATATCGCATTGTGAGTAGAGTAAATCGTTACATCCCTACATTTTAGTCAATTTTGGGTGAAACATATAGACAAAACATTCACTTTGATAGGGTATTTAGCATTAGACACACTGTACAGCATATGAAAACTCTTAAATTAAGTTTATATTACCTTTATTTATACATACTAATGGATTACATTTTTTTCAGGACTACCCATCCCTGGCATTAATCACAGAGAAAATGTCAGAGAACAATATAAATCTCATCTTTGCTGTGACTAGCCATGTGGAATCACTCTATAAGGTAAGAAGGGTAATAAATGTTATTGTAAATCAGTATGGCAAATTCCTAATATGATTTTTAAGATCACTTTCAAAGATTTATCCTTCTTTCGCTCTCTTTATCCATTGTAGAACTACAGTGAGCTGATCCCTGGCACTGCGGTGGGCACGCTGTCCGAGGACTCTCATAATGTCATCCAGCTGATCCAGGATGCATACGCTGTAATGTCCCTTTTTACATTTACTAAAAAGGAATTTCTAGGTTCAATACAACTTCTTTAAGTTTAAGAAATGTTTCTGTACATCTCTGTCATACATCTCTATTGAAAATGGACAATGGACTATAGAATGATTTTCTGTGATGATCTACATATGCTAACGATAGAGCTGAACTTGTGCTGAACCTGGAGCATTCCTTTAAAAGGCTTTACTCCATTCAGATTGTCTGTGGTTACTGATCTATTGTTTGCTGTTGTGTTTGTGTGTTTGTGTAACAGAAACTGCGTTCTAAGGTTGAGCTGGAGCTCTTGAATGTCCCGGAAGAGCTCAGTCTGACATTTAATGCCACATGTCTCAATGGAGAGGTCATCCCTGGGCTAAGATCCTGCTCTGGCCTCAAAAGAGGAGATACCGTCAGTATCCTCTTCTCTCTTTATCTCTCTCTTTCTGTCCATCTCTCTAATATTCTTCATCCACCTCATTTGGATTTCATGTTGTTACTTTATTCTCACTCTAAAATTCCTGGTATAACTCAACCAAACCACTCATCCCAAAACTCCCCTACGGTCAGTTCGGTCACTTCCTTCTTTTCAGTCATATACCCACTCTGAGGTCTTGACATATTCCACAAGAGGAGGAGCACAGGAAATGTCCTTTCTAATGTGCAATCATCAGCCTTCTTCGATAAATGAGTTGCATGAAATGTTGTGGTTTCACTCCCTTCCTTATAAATGGTCAACTGTAAAAACTTTTACACATTCAGGACAAGTGGGTGTAACTGTGCCATTACTCTTTTTGCTGAGTGTGTCTCAGGATCAGACTCGCCTGTTTCCTGTTCTTCCGTGCTGCTCTGACTCACACCACCCAGCCTTCAGTTCAGACTGTCTGTCAGTCCAACACAATCACATGTTAGGCAGCCTACTCACTGACTGTCAGCAATGGAATAACACTCACATACTGTATGTCATGTACATAATGGCTAAACATTCTCCATAAGAAATATAAGACTGAACAAATATTATTTTATTTTCAATTATTATATTATATTATATTATATTATATATTTACTATATTATATATATACTTCACTTACAAAAATCAAGTCTTCAAGTGGTGAACAACAATAAAAACATTACATTGCTGTGACAGACCAGTAAAGTACTGATTTGACATTATTAGAAAACATATTTTCATTAATTATAATTATAATATTTCATTTATACATGTTTTTAATATTCAATTATTTGTTGTATTTACATTTTATTGGATATACACTACAATTAATTGGTTAGGGTCAGTTCGATTTTATAATATTTTGAAAGAAAACTCTTATGCTCATCAAGGCTGCATTTGTTTAATCTAAAATACAGTAATATTGTAAAATATTTCATATTTAATAGTTACAGTTCAAAATAGTACCTATTTTCTATTTTTTTTTTTTGGTTCTCAATAAATATTTCTAATATTATCAATGTTGAAAACAAATGTGCTACTTATTGCTAATATTGTTGTGGAAACCAAAATAATTTTTGGTCACCTTTGATCAATTTACTATATCCTTGCTGATTAAAAGTATAAATTTTCTTTAAAAAATCTGACCCCAAAGCCTATTATGGTCCTACAGTACAACTTTGTAATGTATAATAATTCATGTTTGTGAACACCAGTGCTCTGTAACAACTCCACACTCCCTCAATCCCATCTCCCCAGGTATCCTTCAGTGTAGAAGCTCGGGCCAGAGGCTGTCCTAAAGAGAAGCGCAAGACCTTCACCATCAAACCGGTGGGCTTCAAAGACACCTTGCAGATCACAGTCAACTTCGAGTGTGAGTGTAAATGCCAAGCTAAGGCAGAGCCTGACAGTCCCGTCTGTCACCATGGCAATGGCACCTACGAGTGTGGGATCTGCCTGTGCAACCCGGGACGATTGGGTCCCAGGTGTGAATGTGCAGAGGGGGACTACAGCCCCACCGAGCAGGACGCCTGCACCGGGCCAGACAAAGTGGTCTGCAGCGGCCGTGGAGACTGTGTGTGTGGCCAGTGTGTGTGCCACAATAATGATTTCGGCAAGGTGTGGGGGAAGAGGTGTGAGTGTGACGATTTCAGCTGCCTGCGGTACAAAGGAGAGCTGTGCTCAGGTAAGAAAAGATTTGTGGATGATAGAGAGTGTGATAGAGTTTTATTATTAGACTGTTGGATGTGACATTAACAGTGATCCCAACAAGTGTTTTTGGACACTTTTAAACTAAATGTGTAAATGTATTTGAATCAGATGCAAAATATCCAACCCAGTGGCATTTGCAAACAAATTTGGGGGAAGTAATCATTTTTTCCAGGTTTAGGAACTGAAAACCGAATTTTAAAAAAATCCAGAACTGAATGATGTTCTCATATGGAAACAAATTGTTCATATGAGTCATTTTTTTAGAGAAACAGAAACATGCAATGCAACGTGTAGTCCGATTCCCGAACAAATGATTCTTATGAGTTTTGAGACATTCAGACATTTTTTAGTAAATCAAAAACATACAGTACAACCAGTGTGGTCCATTTCCTGAACAAATGATTATTATGAGTGGATTGGTTTCAGTAAATCAAAACTATACAGTGAAAACAGTGTAGTCTGATTCCTGAACAAATTATTCATATAAGCTGTTTCTTTTTTGTGAATCAAAAACATACAGTACAACCACTGTAATCGAATTCCCGAACGAATTATTCTTATGACCAGTTCTTTTTACAGAATCGGAACCATACAGAGCAACCAGTGTAGTCAGATTCCCGAACAAATTATTCTTTTGAGTCTGATCTTTTTAGTGAATCAAAACCATACAGTGCAACCAGTGTAGTCGGATTCCCGAACAAATGATTCTTTTGAGTCTGATCTTTTTAGTGAATCAAAACCATACAGTGCAACCAGTGTAGTCGGATTCCCGAACAAATGATTCTTTTGAGTCTGATCTTTTTAGTGAATCAAAACCATACAGTGCAACCAGTGTAGTCGGATTCCCGAACAAATGATTCTTTTGAGTCTGATCTTTTTAGTGAATCAAAACCATACAGTGCAACCAGTGTAGTCGGATTCCCGAACAAATGATTCTTTTGAGTCTGATCTTTTTAGTGAATCAAAACCATACAGTGCAACCAGTGTAGTCGGATTCCCGAACAAATGATTCTTTTGAGTCTGATCTTTTTAGTGAATCAAAACCATACAGTGCAACCAGTGTAGTCGGATTCCCGAACAAATGATTCTTTTGAGTCTGATCTTTTTAGTGAATCAAAACCATACAGTGCAACCAGTGTAGTCGGATTCCCGAACAAATGATTCTTTTGAGTCTGATCTTTTTAGTGAATCAAAACCATACAGTGCAACCAGTGTAGTCGGATTCCCGAACAAATGATTCTTTTGAGTCTGATCTTTTTAGTGAATCAAAACCATACAGTGCAACCAGTGTAGTCGGATTCCCGAACAAATGATTCTTTTGAGTCTGATCTTTTTAGTGAATCAAAACCATACAGTGCAACCAGTGTAGTCAGATTCCCGAACAAATTATTCTTTTGAGTCTGATCTTTTTAGTGAATCAAAACCATACAGTGCAACCAGTGTAGTCGGATTCCCGAACAAATGATTCTTTTGAGTCTGATCTTTTTAGTGAATCAAAACCATACAGTGCAACCAGTGTAGTCAGATTCCCGAACAAATTATTCTTTTGAGTCTGATCTTTTTAGTGAATCAAAACCATACAGTGCAACCAGTGTAGTCGGATTCCCGAACAAATGATTCTTTTGAGTCTGATCTTTTTAGTGAATCAAAACCATACAGTGCAACCAGTGTAGTCAGATTCCCGAACAAATTATTCTTTTGAGTCTGATCTTTTTAGTGAATCAAAACCATACAGTGCAACCAGTGTAGTCGGATTCCCGAACAAATGATTCTTTTGAGTCTGATCTTTTTAGTGAATCAAAACCATACAGTGCAACCAGTGTAGTCAGATTCCCGAACAAATTATTCTTTTGAGTCTGATCTTTTTAGTGAATCAAAACCATACAGTGCAACCAGTGTAGTCGGATTCCCGAACAAATGATTCTTTTGAGTCTGATCTTTTTAGTGAATCAAAACCATACAGTGCAACCAGTGTAGTCAGATTCCCGAACAAATTATTCTTTTGAGTCTGATCTTTTTAGTGAATCAAAACCATACAGTGCAACCAGTGTAGTCGGATTCCCGAACAAATGATTCTTTTGAGTCTGATCTTTTTAGTGAATCAAAACCATACAGTGCAACCAGTGTAGTCAGATTCCCGAACAAATTATTCTTTTGAGTCTGATCTTTTTAGTGAATCAAAACCATACAGTGCAACCAGTGTAGTCGGATTCCCGAACAAATGATTCTTTTGAACAGAGCAACCAGTGTAGTCAGATTCCCGAACAAATTATTCTTTTGAGTCTGATCTTTTTAGTGAATCAAAACCATACAGTGCAACTAATGTAGTCAGTTTCCCAAACAAATGATTCTTATGAGTGAATATTTTTACATTTTTAAACATATATATTTTGTTTTACCATAGAAATTATTACAAATGTCTTTTTGCAGAAACATTTGCTTGAACAGCACAACATAATGCCACTTGGTTTAATATTTTGTTATATAATGCAAAGACACTTATACATTTTTAAAGAGACCTAGGGGTCCAAATACTTTTTAGGGCTCCTGCATCTCAGCCTTGACAAACTCACAACATGTTTTTTTCACAGCCTATTATATTGTACAAAAGTCTTTCTTTACGAGTAAGATTCCTTGTTCCCTACCTCACCTCAAAGGAATTATACAATAACACTAAAATGTCTCCTGTGCTAGTCGAAGAACGAATTTCTCTTATAAATAAACAGGCTCTGTGGGACTTGGCAGGCTAAACCATGTGTTGACCTATTTGAGACGTGTGTTTGTTCTTCAGACGAGGTGCTGATGTTCCACTGGGGCGCGTTTGAGTTGGAATGGCCGAAGAGTTTATGTAAAAAAAATAATAACTATTTTTTTTTTTTTAGTGACGTGACATGTGGCCAAGTATGGTGACCCATACTCGGAATTAGTGCTCTGCATTTACCCATCCAAAGTGCACACACACAGCAGTGAACACACACACACCGTGAACACACACCCGGAGCAGTGGGCTCCGGGTGGGCTATAAAACGCTATAGTGCACCTCTTGAAGTTGTGTACCTCTTGGAAGGGGGTTGGTTTCTCACTTAAACAAAACCAGATCTCTGTAGTCGTGATTCCAAAAGATTTCAGCCTCTGCTGTAACAAACTGAGCATTTTTAAGAGAAGACATCTTGTAGATCTACAAGAAGGTTCTTACAGCATACTCCCAGAGGTCCAAGTAATCCAGAAAATGCCTTTCTGCGTTGTCACACACTGATGATGTCAGTGAACCAAAAATAGCCCAGTGAGGGAGTAAAGTGGTGTTTAGGCTGATGTGAAGAGTTTGTATTGTTGTCTCTGGGAAGAATAATTACACACAATACAATGTTATTTTTTACATTTGGTTAGCCATTGTTCTATTTCCATGTGGTTTTGTTTTTGATTTAGCTGCATCATTGTTGTATTTTCAACCAAAATCCCAAATCACTCATAAACATTGTTTTGCTAAGGAATAAAGCACTGTAATCTCCTAAGCAAACATGCACACTGCTGCAAATGTGTTTATAATTATAACTGTAAATCACGCATGTAATGGAGCTCAGCATTCTGCCATTGAACGTCAAGTGAAATATATTACGACTATCATATCAGTTCTGTCACATTCCTCACATTCAAGGCCCCAGATGTCCATTTTTAGAAATCTCTGTAATAAAAAATGAAAGATGGAGCTGTTTGACAACAGCTGAGTGTGATTGGGGAATTTAATTTGTTAAACATGGAAAGCCTCAGCATAATATTTGGAAATTAGTCGGTTTTTTTCTATGCATGTATGGAATGTACAACTCCGTACATGAGGCACTTTTATGGGCTCAGGTTCAAACTTACCTTATTACATTATGAGATTCATCATGGAAAGCTTTCTTTCACGGGTAAAACAAGCAAATAGATGGTCAAAAAAGTGTCTAAATTCTACAATCATGTGGAGTCTGCCCACTCATTCCCATTTTTGTGTTATTTTTCCCTACATGGCTCATTCCAGGTCATGGCACTTGTTCCTGTGGGTTTTGCCAGTGTGATTCAGACTGGAAGGGGGAGAACTGCAACTGTTCTACTCGTACAGACACCTGCATGTCCAGTTTGGGGCTGTTGTGCAGCGGTCGTGGTCAGTGTGTGTGTGGGAGCTGTGAGTGCACTCAGCCTGGGGCCTACGGCTCCACCTGCGACAAATGCCCCACCTGCCCTGATGCCTGTACCTTGAAGAAGTAAGCGTAACTCCTATATTAAGCATAAAATAACATGTTCAGAATAGCATACCAACAAATTTTATTGTACATTTTGTGTATGCATAGAATACCGAGATGACCTTGTACATTTTCCAAAATGTGCATTTTTCAAATGTCCATTGGCCTTTGATTGCTTGAACAGAGTGTTTTAACTGTGATTAACTTGTATTTCTTGACCCATTATTTGGTTTAACTGCCAAAAGCCTTAAACGTGCAAAATAACCATTTGTATTTCTAATTGGATGGCAATAGTTGAATTTAGCATGCAATATGATCTGGTCATGTAACCACAATGTAACACTACTATTTGGAATGTTTATTATTCTGTAAGACGTTCTTATTCACATGCAGTTTTTAAAAAATATATTATGGACGTATACGGTTTATACTACACAGTATTCAGTAAGTAGTATACTTTACCCTAGTAAAAAAAAATATATATATATATTTAAAATACATTTATTTCATACTAAGTATAGTTCAAATCTATTGACATATTTACTGACATATCACTCGAGACTTACTGATATAATAAATTATAATTCAACTTCATTTGGAGTACTACTTGTGCACAATGCACATTTCCTAATATTAAGCCTGAAATGTGTTTTAATGTCACTATTGATGATGATTGTATGATCTTTAAATGCAAGATATTTAAAGTGTACCTGAAGTATACTTGCAATAGTTCCACTTTAGCACAATCATATATACTTCAGTATATCTTTAGTTGGTCTTCAGCACTACTTCCGCACAATTAGATTGCATTAA
This sequence comes from Sinocyclocheilus anshuiensis, assembly GCF_001515605.1. NCBI lineage: Eukaryota > Metazoa > Chordata > Actinopteri > Cypriniformes > Cyprinidae > Sinocyclocheilus > Sinocyclocheilus anshuiensis. The sequence continues at coordinate 62,141 of NW_015546034.1, read as the reverse complement.
GTGCAAAATTAGTTGTTCCAACTAATTAACAGACTTTAAGTATGCCCGTGTAGTATACTAAAGGTACAATTGCAGGGTAATTTTATTAAGGACATAAATATGTAAATGTATTTGTAGTATACTTAGCATGAAATAAATGTATCTCAAATACATTTTAGTATATTTATTTTTTACTAGGTTATACTATGCAGTATTCAGTAAGCAGTAAACTAGTATTCTAATCCAAACATAGGCAATTCAAGTTTAAAAGTTTATGTCAAATCTTTATTTAAGTAAAAGATCTTTCTCTCTCTCTAGGGACTGTGTAGAGTGTAAGCACTTTAAGAGAGGGAAACTCTTCGATGATGACTCCTGCACTCGAATCTGCAGAGATGAAATCAGACTGGTGGATGATTTGGGTACCATTATCACATTATCATTTTATTTTATTATTTCATTTTATTTATAGCATTCTAGCTTTTTCTGTAGCCTTCTTTTGTAACCCTCCGTTACCATACAGTTTTCCATGATAAGAATGCAGTGAATTGCACCTATAAGGATGAGGACGACTGCGTGCAAAGGTTTCAGTACTATGAGGACAACAGTGGCAAATCCATCTTGTTTCTGGTGAAAGAGCCAGGTAACATTCTGTTAATGCTCTTACTGCTGAAGAAAATCAATGTGTTTACTTTGCTTGAGACGCTGGTCTCTATCTTTGTACAAAGATTGTTTGAGAAAACTAAACGGAAGTATATTATTTACAGAATTAGTGTTTCTAGTTTCTAGGTGTTTGCGTAAGCGTATGGAAGTGTAGGTATATGTGCAATGTGTGACGGCTGTAAATTCAGGAGCCCGCAGTGAGAGTCTGCTGCTCTGCTTTAATGGACACACATGTGGAACATGGGCTCTATTAGTGGCACACACATCCCTGGAACCCAGGGAGCACCCCACCTTGTAAAAACACACAGCAATAAACAACATCCAAGCTACTGAAGAACCTGCTGACACAATGTAATTCCTACTGGGATAGGAATGGTTCAGACAGGAAGCAAATAGACAGACACAAGACTATATAGAGAAGCGAGCCTATAGCTTTTTTTTTTTAACTTTTATTCAGCAAGGACGTAGCGTATTACATTGATCAAAAGTGACAGTAAGTCATTTATGGTGTTTCAAAAGATTTCTATTTCAAATACATCCTGTTCTTGTGAACTTTCTATTCATCATAAGTCACACTTTAAAATAGAAGCATCTTTCACCTACATTTCCTTTTCCTGTGTAATAGACTGTCCTAAAGGCCCTGATATCTTGGTGGTGCTCCTGTCAGTAGCTGGTGCCATTTTGTTCTTGGGTCTGGCTGCCCTGCTTATCTGGAAACTGCTCATCACCATCCATGATCGGCGTGAATTTGCTAAGTTTGAGGAGGAGCGGGCACGTGCCAAGTGGGAAACGGTTAGTGAAGTGCAAAAATACACACTGTATGCATAGTGCAGTACATTTCAGACAGAAGCTAACTGATCAAAGAACTCAGGATACATAACCAAAAACATTTACACTCCCACACCTCTCTGTTTAATGTAAAAAGCTCAAATTACTGTGTGTAAGTAGCTTGGTGAACTATAGATGTTGGCAGGATGATTTTACTGTTTCAGTGGCATGCTGTTTTCCCCTTCAGAACAAAGAAAAAGCCTCTGTACCCCTGGGCAAGTTTTGTTTTAAATTATCCAATGCTAATTAGGCTTTCCCTGTGAGGTCTCGAGCCACATGTGAACCCTCTGATCCCCTCTGCTCAATACTGAGCTCCCTACTTAAACTTTTATGTTGAAATATGTGTAATTTGTGTGTAACTTGTTTAAAGGAATAGTTCACCCAAAAATGAAAATTTGCTGAAAATTTCCTCACCCTCAGGCCATCCAAGATGCATTTGTTTTTTTTAATCGGAACAGATTTGGAGAAATTTAGCATTACATCACTTGCTCATCAGTAGATCCTCTGCAGTGAATGGGTGCCGTCAGAATGAGAGTCCAAACAGCAGATAAAAACATCACATTAATCCACAAGTAATCCACACGACTCCAGTCTATCAGTTAATGTCTTGTGAAGCAAAAAACTGTTTGTAATAAATCCATTATTAAGATGTTTTAACTTAAACTGTTGCTTCCAGCTAAAATATGAGTCCTCTATCCATAATATTGCCTTTTCTCTAGTGAAAAAGTTGTCTCGTCTGAATCGGATCAAGATCAAGCACCATTTACAAGCAAAACCAGTCCAAAATAATTTTAAACAAAGATGTTGGTGGATTTTGATGTGAGAGAATAACAGGAGATGGACTGCGTTATTATTGTATTTTAGCCAGAAGCGATGGAAAGTTAAAAACACCTTAATGATGGTTTTGTTACTTAAAAACATGCAACTTTACACAAGACGTTAATTAATGGACTAGAGGACTGTGGATTACTGTGATGGTTTTTATCAGCTGTTCGGACTCTCGTTCTGACGGCACCCATTCACTGCAGAGGATCCACTGAGGAGCAAGTAATGTAATGCTAAATTTCTCCAAATCTGTTCCTATGAAGAAGCTAAATTTTGTATGGCTTGAGGGTGCGTAGATTTTCAATTTTCAGCTTTTTTTTTTTTGGTGAATTCTGTGTAAATGCATACTGAATGATAACTAGATTTGTATTCTTATAGGGCCACAACCCCCTCTACAAAGGTGCCACATCAACATTCACAAACATCACATACCGAGGCAAGGACTGACTGCAGAGAGCAGAGGAAGAATTGGACATCGCTAACAGACAGTGTTCATATTTTAAAAGGTTTAAAAGTATTAATGTTTTTGTAAAATTGAATATGCAAATTGAACACGTTCAGGAAGGGTTGTACATATTTTGTTGTTGTACATACAGTATGTAAAGTCAAAAATGGCATAATCCCTCTGTGGAAGTCTTTCTGTTTGTCACTGGATGAATGTTAATCTTTACATTTGCTTCCTACATAACTGTATTTGTCAGCAGCACCGTGCCTGGAGAGATAGCTTCACACTGTAGTGACACACGTCAAGCCATTTCCTCCCTCTCCCTGCTCCCTCACTCTGTGCAGTGGCAGATATGAATGATAAAAAGCCTGAGTAATCTTTGCAACTACTGATGGCCTGTGGTAACACTGAATCCCTCATCATGAGCAAGAAATGTTCTTAATATAAGCTGTTCTCTTCGCTGTGGTTATAGCTTTATTAATATTATGCAACTATAGTGGTAGCTTTATCCCACTGGCCTTTAGTGCACAATTTTGGTAGGGTTCACAAATCAAGTGCTGTATAAAAATGTACGAGAGTTGTCTGTCGCCATAATTTTTTACAAAATGTATGTCAAAAATAGAGACATTTTTATTATTTGTCTGGCAGAATGACCTTAAAAGCCAAAAGTCCTTCTCAGCTCAAGTGCAAAAAAGTAACAGTGCCCTCCAATGGGAAATATATGAACGTCTGGATTTTGTGTTTTGATGCTGTCAGACTCAGACCAAATTTAGTATGTGTTAATTAAATAGTTAGACAGTTTGTCAAATTATGTCTTAAAAAAATACATCTAATGTGATATATTTAAGTTAAATATCATTACCTTTCCTTATATCTAGCGATGCCACACACTTCAATCTTAATATCAACAAAACATGATATGTGTATCAATGTTTTTTCCATGCTCATATTAGTAGAATACATTACTGTTATTAATTACTATTAAAGTAATTTCATTGTTTGTATTTGGGGTTAATTAAGGCCTGTTTTTCCATTTCATTCCATATCACTTTTATGGGTCTAATAACCTGGTCTAATTTAAATTAATCGGACTAATTCTATATTTAATTTTCTTGTGAAGGCATGTAATATTTCTGTGGATGTGATTCTGTTATATGTATTGAACTACAGCGCCACCTACTGGACCGATGTTACAACCATGTACAGTTCGAATGATTTTTCCTTTTTCATCAAAACACTGATAGGTAGCGTAATTATTATGCGAGTTATTTAAGTTTTACGTGCAGCAAATAATGTATTATAGGGAATTTGCATTTACTATAGGCCTAGTATATTTTGTAAGGACATTTTCTGAAATCTGACTCTCTCTAATTAAAGTTATTTAAATATTTTTATGTTATTATTATATTGCTATGTTGAATATAACAAGCAAAGTGGGAGAGCTGGTAAATCCGAAATAATTTGCCACACCAGATATCAAAAAGTGGGTCACTGCTAATCTTAATCACAGATAATTATGTCCGTATTGTTCCATTAGGCCATATAAGTAACAGCATGATAAATGTAGTCAATTGGATCATTAAATTATTAGAAAGTGGCCTACTTTACCTTTATTTATTTCAAGTTTCTTATTAAAGTAAATATATTTATGTTATTTTTAAATAACATTTCAGCTCTAAATAAATACATTTTTATTTTTAACCAACTTTTCATAAATATCAGTATATCTGTTGTTATTTAACAACGTTTAAGCCCTAAATAAATACATGAAAAGTAACATATTTGTTACGTTATTTTCGTACCGAAAGAGGCGTCATGCACTGATAAGTGCGGTATGCAAAAAAAAAAAAAAGAGAAGAAGAAGAGGAAGAACGAGGTGTCGCCAGGATCACTTTACACTACACACAAACGTCATTGGGGGAGAGAGAGAGAGAGAGAGAGAATGAGTGAGAGAGGATGCTGAAATACTGAAGGCTGTGGCAGGATCACAGTCAGTCCTACTATCAGCGTTAAAGATCCTGGAAATGTTCAGGTGAGTTCATCAATTCACATCGCAATCTTAACACATGATGCAGATCTTTAAACATCACAGATGATAACACTAGTCACTGATGTACTGCTATAGATAATAAGACAACACCCTTCCTGCGCTCCATCAACATCATCTGAGAAAAAGAAGATACCATTTCACACTCACTGTAGCCACAAATAGGCGTTTCGACGTAATTTTATTGTCATTGTCATATCTATTCGTGTCAATTCAAAGCGCACCATCAATGTTGTTGTTAGCCGGCTAATGTCAGCTAGCTCTTGGCTAGCTAATGTATCGCTACAGTGAAAATTGAGGAGTTATGGTGGTGTCAGTGGTATTTGGATAGAAATATGTCAGATGTGATGTTTCTGGTTTTCAATACTTGTGTTGGCAGTAGATACGATTAAATTGTGGAGATGTATTTATCGTATAGTTTTTAGACCGACTGTAAATACGCATGACATCTGGTGCTGTTTAACAGAGCGCATCAGCTCATTAAGAGTTTCTAATGACCATTAAGGTGAATGAAAATCAATATTTAATTCTGTATATTTGAAGGTAAATATACTGTATAGTTTAGTTTAGAGTAGACTATATAGTCTGTATAGTTTAGATGTATATTTGAGCTGCATGGCAACAGCAGGTATAATTTTACATATTTTATATGTAGGGTTATTTATATACATATATCCTTGTTTGCTATTTAGACATTTTTAAACATCTTTCCACCTTTCTTTCTTCATTTTGTGAACACCTTTAATTTCTCTGAGGATGCTTCATTTTTTAATTATAATATATAATAAATTATAGAGGTTTCATTAGGTGTTGACAGTTTGTCACACATACAATTTATAGACAGACCTCTTTTCAATTAAAAAAAATGGAAAATAGCATGATTGTAAGTAAAACAGATTTTAAGTATTTTATTACGAGGATACCAGGTTAACTTTGATACGCAATGAGAAGTAATTAATAAGAAAGAATGAATTAAATAAGGAAACAGGAAGAAAATAAAAAAGTAGTGAAGTCTGGGTGTGCCGGTAAGGCTTCTGGGTTTTAGTTGTCTGTTTCGATTTAGTTTTAGTTGTCAAGTAGATTAGAGGCTACATTGAGTCTAGTACACTATTCTCATTATCGTAATATCTCAATAAATATAATTTGTCTATGATGGACTATTTGACTGTCCTTCTGTTTCTGTTTAGTGTTGAGATCACAGTTACCAAGTAAAGAGTCATGCTATGTCAGACAATGACCTATAACCAGAGGGTGATTATGTTCTGGCGTATGTGAACAGGGCACATGGAGCTCTATTGATTATTTGGGACAGCAGTAGTCAGAGGTGAACTGAGGTTCATGCTGCTAGATTCAGATTGTGAAATCAGAGGTTGATTTATCTCACTGGTTCTCAACTGGTGGGTTGACACAAAAATGTGTCACAGGTCTGTCCTGGTTGGGTCACTATTGCAAGTAATGCATCGTTAGCTCAATAAATATGCTACCATTTAAAAGTCTTTTTTTTTTTCTTTTTTTAAAGATGATTTTATTCGGCAAGGATGCTTTTAATTGATCAAAAAATATATGTAATGTTTCAAAAGATTTCTAATTTTAAATAAATCAGCTCATTAAGAGTTTCTAATGACCATTAAGGTGAATGAAAATCAATATTTAATTCTGTATATTTGAAGGTAAATATACTGTATAGTTTAGTTTAGAGTAGACTATATAGTCTGTATAGTTTAGATGTATATTTGAGCTGCATGGCAACAGCAGGTATAATTTTACATATTTTATATGTAGGGTTATTTATATACATATATCCTTGTTTGCTATTTAGACATTTTTAAACATCTTTCCACCTTTCTTTCTTCATTTTGTGAACACCTTTAATTTCTCTGAGGATGCTTCATTTTTTAATTATAATATATAATAAATTATAGAGGTTTCATTAGGTGTTGACAGTTTGTCACACATACAATTTATAGACAGACCTCTTTTCAATTAAAAAAAATGGAAAATAGCATGATTGTAAGTAAAACAGATTTTAAGTATTTTATTACGAGGATACCAGGTTAACTTTGATACGCAATGAGAAGTAATTAATAAGAAAGAATGAATTAAATAAGGAAACAGGAAGAAAATAAAAAAGTAGTGAAGTCTGGGTGTGCCGGTAAGGCTTCTGGGTTTTAGTTGTCTGTTTCGATTTAGTTTTAGTTGTCAAGTAGATTAGAGGCTACATTGAGTCTAGTACACTATTCTCATTATCGTAATATCTCAATAAATATAATTTGTCTATGATGGACTATTTGACTGTCCTTCTGTTTCTGTTTAGTGTTGAGATCACAGTTACCAAGTAAAGAGTCATGCTATGTCAGACAATGACCTATAACCAGAGGGTGATTATGTTCTGGCGTATGTGAACAGGGCACATGGAGCTCTATTGATTATTTGGGACAGCAGTAGTCAGAGGTGAACTGAGGTTCATGCTGCTAGATTCAGATTGTGAAATCAGAGGTTGATTTATCTCACTGGTTCTCAACTGGTGGGTTGACACAAAAATGTGTCACAGGTCTGTCCTGGTTGGGTCACTATTGCAAGTAATGCATCGTTAGCTCAATAAATATGCTACCATTTAAAAGTCTTTTTTTTTTTCTTTTTTTAAAGATGATTTTATTCGGCAAGGATGCTTTTAATTGATCAAAAAATATATGTAATGTTTCAAAAGATTTCTAATTTTAAATAAATGCTGTTCTGTTGAACTTTCTATTCATCAAAGAATCCTGAAAAACAATGTATCAGGGTTTCCACAAAAAAATATTAAACAGCAACTTTAAAAAAATAAAATAAAATAAAAATGTTTTCAACATTAATAACAAGAAGAATTGTTCCTTGAGCGCCAAATTAGCACACTGTAATATAATGATTTCGGAAGGATCATGTGATAATAACAATAAATAAAACAAATAAATTGTAATATTGTTTTACAAGATTTCTGTTTTTAATATACTTTTGATTAAATAAATGCAGCCTTGTTGTGAGCATAAGAAACTTTTATCTAAAATGTTAACAAATCTTTCCAACATCAAACTTCTGAATGGTAGTATAGCCTTTTAACTTTTAAAGGAAGGATAAAACAGTTTCCATATCTTTTTTGGTTAAAGTCACAGGCATGCATCCAATAAAACTCAGTATATTGGCACAAATTCATCTATCACTTGGGAGACGCAACCAACTTTGACGGATGCCACCATTGACATGCTGTGTTAATATTTTTTGCATAATACTGTGCCTTTGCAGTTAATGGTAATATTAATAATTTCTGTATTTATGTCTGATTACATTTTTGTATGCTAAACAGTGCTGGTGCTTTGTATAATCTCGCAGGTTTATCTGTCATGGATGCAAATATGATACCAAAATTCTCCTCCAAAGACGAGGAAATTGACTTCTGGAAGGCTCTTTCACTCAAGTACAAGAAAAGGTAAGTAGCAGTACAGTGAGCAGCATTGAGCGTTACTCAGCTCTCTGTTTTGTAGTCTGACACATGATAGCATTCTTTCATGTTGTCCTCAGCCTTCACTATTCACATTGCCTTTTGGATAAACAAAACACTGCCTCTAAATACTGGGAGTAAAACCAATGCAACCTGTTCTCTTACATTATGAGAGCCATATCGAGGAAATTGCTGTATGTTTTAAGGCAGTCACAGTAGTCTTATGCAGTCCACCACAGTGGGAATTTCCTTCAACGGGTTTAGCTTTTTGTAATTTGATATAGGCTCCCACTGCTAATTTTACTGTTGAAAAGCTCTCAGTGGCGTTGTAATCTAAAAAGATTACACAACAAGCTTGTTGCTTGGTAGATTGCGTCCCAAAGCAGCATTTCTTGATTCCAGCATGGAGTGTTTCAGACTCCCTTTGTGTAAAGACAGACATTTACACACACACAAAAACTTGGTACACCCAAGTTTGTGATTAACAGAATACTGTTTGGTCTGATACGTCTGGTTACATAAAAAACAAATGACTGGGGTTTGTAGTTCAAATAAACCCCTCTATGTAATCTGAATGAGAGATTTGATTTACAGATCAGCTTTGTTCCTTTTTTGATTGTGCACCAGCTCCTGAGCTAATTTTAGCTGTCAAACAAGTCCACATTATGTATTGTGCAGCTTGTTAAGGAGAAGTGAGTTATTAATTTTTTTAATGGGACAATTTGTCGCCTGGTGGATGGGGTGAAAATCTCATTGACCTACTTCAGCTTAGGGAACCAAGCCATAGAGACTTTGGTGGTGGGCTTTTTTGACTTGGCCAGTTAGCAGCCACTTAAAGGGATAGTTCGCACAAAAATGATAATTCTCTCATTAATTACTCACCCTCATGTCGTTCCAAACCAGTAAGATCTTTGTTCATCTTCAGAACACAATGAAGATATTTTTGATGAAACCTGAGAGCTTTCTGACCCTCCATAGACAGCAACGCAACTACCATGTTCAAGGCCCAGAAAGGTAGTAAGGACATCATTAAAATAGTCCATGTGACATCAGTGGTTCAACCGCAGTTTTATGAAGCTACAAGAATATGATGATTTCTTCTCTTTCGTGTCTCTGCCACAAATTCACAAGAGTACCACTTATGTTCATCATGATTTAAGACTTGCATTTGAAGCACAGGCTCCTCTGCGTTTCACTGACGTGATAACTCTAGGGATGCACCGATATGAACATTTTGGCCGATACCGATAACTGATAATTCTTTATTTTTGAAAGCCGATAACCGATATGTTGGCCGATAAATCTATATCCAAATTTTTATATACTTTTTGAGAGCCTGATTACAAAAAAGTTCTCATCATTAAAACCCACATCCCAAACACTTCAACATAAGCAGCCTAGTTTGAACGGTGTACGTTTTAAAAATAATTTTAATTTTCTCCCATTACCAAATTTAGTCATAAAAATGGTAATGTCAAATTTAGTCATATTGCGCCATAGATCAATAAAACGGAATAGCCTCTGCACGGACAATAATTAAATGATTTGAACTAAACCCAAAGAATTCACAACGTTTTATTATAATAATGTTCTCATTAGAATGTTATATACACGACATTCCCAATCATAGTTATTAATGTTGTGCACTGCTGTTTGAGCTGCGTGCGCTGAGCTAAAGATGATCACCGGTAAACTGAAGCGCTCTTTTAACTTAACCAAACGCATTCTATATGAGATAAAACAGATATACATCAAATAAACACAATAATACAACGTACAAATGCACAAAAGGCTGCAAACGAACAGCGCGCATCTGAAGTGTCTCTGAAGGAAATAATGCATTATTTATCGGCTTTAAGATATCGGCCAAATTTTCTTATCGGGCCGATACCGATAACAGAAAAAATGAGCATTTATCGGCCGATACCGATATGGTGGCCGATATATCGTGCATCCCTAGATAACTCCATCTATACCCAGTTCTGACCTGCTAGTAAACAAAACACCCTAATCAGCACTTCAGAGACCATGCAAGAATGAGTCACAGATGTTGTGTGATTCTGATTCTCTCCGGAGAGTTATGTACTTTCTGCACAGTTTTAGTGGTCTCCTTGTCCCTGGATAAACAGGTTGTCCTGCCCTGTCTCCTGGCTCACGTGGCTGTAGCATGGCTGGGCAGGGAAATATTGCCCCGATGCCATTTTTAGATCCTTCCAGATCATAATGCTGGCTGGTGATTACATAAAGAGGCCCAGGGCAGTGCTCTCTGCTGGTCACCGGTACACTGTAAACAAAACTGGTTATTTACAGCAGATGCAGTCTGCCCCATTCACACTGTGCTAGTAATGGTGTCAGCTTAGATCACATTCATTAAATAATGGTATAATCAGTGAGTTTTGTGAGGCCAGGTAGCTAAAAACATATTGATTTTATTGTTCTGTGCATATTTCCATTGTTAATATGCTACAGTGATGGCCTGATATTGCATTTGTAGCATTCCCCAGATTAAACCAGGAAAGAAACAATATTACTTAACAACAGGCCTATGTTCCCTTGCATTTACGGGAAATGCCAAACTGCTGTTTCTGATGACTTCTTATCAGTCTGTGTGTATGCTATGTTTTCAGAATATCCTGTACAGATAACATTCATTACATTAGACACATCTTCTATCTAGGTAATGGATCTCATAGCTTTTTATTTGTGTTATTTTCAGTTGAAGAGAAAAAAGTAGTTCCTGCAGTGAGGTTTTAATTGTAGCTTCTTTAAAAACAAAATATTTTTGAACGACCTCTGCGTAACCACAAGTATATTGTTTGCTAAAGCGTGTTTTAATACAACTTTCGCTGTTCAGTAGGCTATAGTTCAAGTCGAGCTCTGTTTAAGAAATAGAATATGCTAATTTTATGCACGTGCCATTAGTGATAAATGGTATCTTGTTCAGTTATAAGGAGGCACAGGAGGAGTTGCTGGAGTTCCAAGAGGGGAGCAGAGAGCTGGAGACAGAGCTGGAGACACAACTGGGCCAAGCAGAGCATCGCATCAGAGACCTGCAGGCGGACAACGAGAGACTGCAGCATGAGCTCGACTCGCTCAAGGTGAGAGTGTGTGAGCTGAACACAGACTGGCTGCGTGTAAAGAACATTAAAGCGAGGACAGGTCTAAAGAGTGTGTGTCTTTGCTTTCTCTTTCCTGTAGGAGAAGCTAGAGTATCAGTATGCTCAGAGCTATAAACAGATCTCCGTGCTGGAGGATGACCTCAGCCAGACTCGAGGCATCAAGGAGCAGCTGCTTAAATATGTCAGAGAGCTAGAGCAGGCCAATGACGACCTGGAGAGAGCTAAGAGGTCAGAGGGCATCAGCTTATACTTCACCATACATTTCACTACAAATGTAACGCATCCAGTAGTCTTTCCTAAAGATGACATTAAAAGGCATTCACACTGCATTTAAAATCCTAAAAAAATATATTCAGGGCAGGAAATTACACTACAGGTAAGAATTTTGGGTCAGTAACATGCATTTAATTGATCAAATATATAGTAATAACAGTAACCGTTTTCTATTTTAATATATTTAAAATGTAATTTATTCCTGTGATGGCAAAGCTGAATTTTCAGCAGCCTTTACTCCAGTCTTCAGTGTCACATGATCCTTGAGAAATCATTCTGATATGCTGATTTGGTGCTGCTCAACAAACGTTCTCCTCCAGAGGCGGAGGATTGTGCATTTATGTTAACAACGCTTCCGGGAGGCGCTTCAGGAGCCTCCGGACAAGGACCAGCAGACTTAAGAACAGCTTTTTCCCTAAAGCTGTCTCCTTACTGAATTCCGCCCGCTGACCCCCCCACCACCACTACACTACACACTCCTCACATCTCTCCTCATCACTACATCTGGTTTACAAAAAAAAAAAAACTTACACTTGTTATTACTTGCACTACTGTATGTTCATCCAGAATACTGAATGATCCATTTGCACACTGCAATATTTTCTATGCACTTTTTTAAATTTCCATTGCACTAGTGTTTTGTACAGCTTAATGTATCGCTTACATATTCATTTGTAAATGATGTTCATATGTTCATAGTTTCTGCTTATAGTGTACATACACTTATTACATAATCCATATGTATAGTATGTTCATAGTATACCTATCTGTATATCATGCTGATAGTATTTAAAAATCTGTAAATTATGTCCATAGTACTGCCTTATCTGTATATTTATTGTACATTTGTAACATATTGTAGACACTGTATATCCTGTACTTACTGCTTATTGCACTTCTGGTTAGATGCTAACTGCATTTCGTTGCCTTGTACCTTACATGTGCAATGACAATAAAGTTGAATCTAATCTAATCTAATCTAATCTAATCTTATTATCAATGTTGAAAACAGTAGGCTGTTTAATATTTTTGGGATATTTTGGGATTCTTTGATGAATAGAAGGAAAAGGAAGAGGGATTTATTTGAAATAGAAATCCTTTGTAATATTATAAATCACTTTTGATTAATTTCATGCATCCTTGCTGAATAGAAGTATTAACTAACTAAAAGAATCTTACTGACCCTAAACATTTGCAATGCCTTTGTTTCATGAAATGCCATGAAAATAGTTTCATGGAAAGTGAAACTTAATACATTCTAATAAAAGTTTATAAAAGCAAACATTTTTTTTATGAAATGTCCACAATGACACATTAAGAAATGAAAATTAGGTCTGTTTTGATAATAGGTTGTCTTTAAAGAATTCCGTCCTGGTAGGTTGTATGCCTTTCCACTATTCTGCTATCATTTTAGTTTTATTCTGCTATGAATTGGATTGATACCACAGAGCCACAATTACATCTCTGGAGGACTTTGAGCAGAGGCTGAACCAGGCCATCGAGAGGAACGCCTTTCTGGAGAGTGAACTGGATGAGAAGGAGTCTCTCCTGGTGTCTGTGCAGAGACTAAAAGATGAAGCCAGAGGTATTTACTGGCTCTCCTCTCTGAAATCTTGTAATTACAGCTAGTTCCTCATTCCAGGCTGCTCAAGTGATGTTTACAGATCCTGTTCTGTCACTAAAAAACTTTTCCTGCCTGCTTGTGGAATGAAGTCGTGTTACAAACTTAGATCAACATTATGGTCTGCAAGTGAAAGTTACAGACCGATATCTTGCACTCTAACATAATATGTGGATTTGTAGATTTGCGGCAAGAGCTTGTGGTGCGAGAGAGCCGGCCAGAGGTGACGCGAATGTCGGCCCCCAGCTCTCCGACTCCAGAAAATGACAAAACAGACTCAGCAGTCCAGGCCTCCCTGTCTCTGCCGGCTACACCGCTCAGCAAGAACCTGGACAATGCTTTCACCAGCCAGACAGGTAGACGGCTAAATTTCACTCTGAGATGTTTACAATGTCACACGTGTTTGCATGACTCACTTGGTTCTTGTCTTTTGCAGCTCTGGCCAACAGCTCCACTAATGCAGCCCTCACTCCGTCTGCCAGAATATCAGCGCTCAATATTGTTGGCGATTTACTGCGCAAAGTTGGGGTGTGTAAACACTGGAGGTTGAACTTTTGATAGCTATTCAGACAAATAATTGTTCCCAGTTTTATTCATGGATCACCATTTGCATAAATGAATTTGGTGTCTAATCCAAGTGTTTGTTCTGTTTCGTAGGCTTTAGAGTCCAAGCTCGCAGCCTGTCGAAATTTTGCCAAGGACCAGGCAGCCAGGAAGAACTATGTCACAAACGTCAACGGAAATCTGATTAACAGAGACATTTCAAATTACTCTCACTCTCTATACACATCATACTTCGACAAAGCGTGAGTCAGCCATTTTGTTCTGCCACAGTTCAGAAAACCCAATCAATAAACAACTTAATTTTCTTGTGTGTATTTAATGTGAGGACAGAAATGAAAGGCAGTTTGAAGGAAAGTGTGATTGACTGTAATAATGAGTCTAATGATACAGGAGATAACATTCTCTCAGACCTCTGTGTGTTTCTCTCCTCAGCAGAAGAGAGAGGGTCATTTTCCCTGCGTTGCTTCTGGGTAAATGATCCGACTAGCAGTTTTATGTGGGGTCCATGCATGCTGGTTAACAACCCCCTACATATGACTTAGAGTACTATAATCCACTAGGTTAAGATCATATCATCTCCACTAACATCTTGGTGGTGGCTCAAATTGTGTGTGAAGGTGCACTCCATAGGTTTGCTCAAATGTGGTTTATTTAACTAAATGTGAGAGAACTGGGCCAGTGTTTTGACTCTTAGCTGAAGATTCAAAACATGAAATGTTGTCTAAAAAAAGTTTAAAATTTATGGAGTTCACCCTAAGTGTTAAACTAAGAGTTTCTCTCCTCATCTGTCTGTCGGTATGAACTGAATTACAGGATTAGACAGTCATTAGTTAGATCACGTTCATTTTTCTTATTAAAGTCAACATGAAGCAAGATCCGCAACTCGGTTTACTCCATAATATGACCTATTTCTGCAACAAGATATATTCAATGAGAAAAAATATATTGGGTTACCTCATTGATTCATGGGAATAAGAGAAAAGTGGACATTGCTTACACTACCATTCACAAGTTTGGGGGCATTAAGATTTTTTTATGTTTTTGAAACACCAAGGCTGCATTTATTTGATCAAAAATATAGTAAAAACTGTATTGTGAATATACACTTAAAATAATTGCTTTCTATTTGAATATTTTAAAACATATTCCTGTAAGGGCAAAGCTGAATTTTCAGTAGCCATTTCTCCTGTTTTCACTGTCAAATATTCTTCACAAATGATTCGAACATGCTGATTTAAGGCTGAAGAAACATTTCTCATTAACAATGTTGAAAACAGTTGTGCTGCTTAATATTTTCATGGAAACTGTAATACATTTTTTTCAGGATCATTCGATGAATAGAAAGTAAAAAACAGCATTTATTTGAAATAGAAATCTTTTGTGACATTATTAAATCATTATATCACTTTTGCTCAATTTAATGGATCCTTGCTAAATAAAAGTTGTATTTTCTTGAATGGTAGTGTAGAACAGAACAGACCAGAAGAGCTGCAGTAGCTAAAAATGTTAAATCAGCTGAAAAGGAAAGTTGTAAAAAATAATGAAAGATTATGATTGTTTTTTGTTTTTTAAATATGAATCAAATGAGTTATGCATAATAACACCAGGAACCCGTATTATGAAAATAAACAATACATTTTAATTTCATGTTGACTTTAAGCATGTTCTTAAAAATAAGAAGCTTTATTGCCATTTAATACATTTGAGAAGACAAATAAAGTCATCTCAAGAATATGTGAGGAGGGCAGGATTTCTTGAGGAACCGCAGTGTTACGCAGCTCACTGCAGTGCTGAATCAGTGTGTCCTGCAGCTTGAGTATCAGTAGATGGTAAAGGGCACGGAGAGGACGCCCAGGGCTTGGGTTTCTGCTGTATAAGATCAGATCTATAGATGAGCTATCAAAGAAGGGCCTTTGCAGTCTCCAGTACACTTTAGTGATTTGATTTTGTAATGGTGCAGTACACATATTATATTTGTGTGTTTCAAGGTAACAAGAACAGACACAGCCAAGCGTAGCTGATGGACGTCATCGAAATACCTTTGTACTGATGGACAGTAGAGTGTTTGTGTCTGGTGTGTCTCCGGGGGCTGTATTGAGTGGTCTGGGCTGAGAAAATCTACAGTTTCAGTGCTTCTGAGTTTGTTCTGCTTGCTTATCTACACCAATTCACTCTGAGCTACTCGCGTGTGAGCTTTTCTACGCATTTTAACTGTGCATTTGGTTTCGGGAAAAGCCTGTTTCTGTCTCATCGAGCTATTTTGTGCCAAATCCCGTCTAGTTTATCCAGTTGGTGTGGACTGAAATAAATGCTAGTGACAATTCTAACAGTAGTATGAATGGTCTGATGGCTTGCATTGTACAGGGTTTTAACCACAGTCTCATGTTTCTCTGAGCACAGCAGGACAGTGAATGGTTTGGACCCCGGCGCTGTGACGAACATCACAGCTCCGCCGCGCTCCAACTCTCCATCCAGCCTGGTGCTCAGCGTGTGACCCTCAAACACACACAAACTCCATTACAACCACTATACAGCAATATAACAATTCACTACTGAGATTACAGTGGGTTACAATGTGGTTAGTAATGGTAGCCCAACTGTAGCAGCATCTCATACTAGTCTCTACGTTGCAATATCCTACATTTTACTGCTGAAGTACTTGTTAATAGTTCTTAAAAATGTATAAACCCATCTAATGTATTTATGGTTACTGCTAATTTAGGTATAAGCATATATGTACATATTTAATTTAGTTTTCTCTGTTCTTTGCAAATGTGATGTCTTACCACAGTCCAAAAATATATTTATCGCTTTAGTGTTGGATGGCAATGTATGTGAAAGCTGAAAACAAAGGGAATTTACGTTATTAATATACAGTATGTTGTGCAACACATGCAGTCTTTGTGTATAAGAAGGTAGACCTGATAGAGAGATATATATATATATATATATATATATATATATGATATACTGTATATTGAAGGAGAAAAGAAGATGAAGGGTGGAGATTTGACTATCTAGACTTACATGTGCTGGTTTCCATTTTTATCCCTAATTTTTTGTATTGGTTCACAAGGTCATTTTATTTTGGTAGGATCTATAGTAAGTGCTAATGTGTGCCTCAGATGGGTAAACTTCCCCTATTTTTGTCCCCTGAACTGTGGCCTGGTGTAAGTGTGAAATGTCTTTGGAGTTGCACACAAAAGGTTTGTTTTGGCTCCAGCAGGTTTGCATTTTAAACACTGGTTCGTTATATTGACAATCGACTGTTGTAGTAATACGGTGTGATGCATTTGCTTCTGAGTCTCAGGTTGGTTTCACAGCCTCATAGTATTTGTTGGAATATCCATACCTTATTTTTCTCCTTGCTGTGAATTACAAATCTTATTCCTTTTGGTTAGTGCAATGTGTTCCAAAAGCACTTTTTGTTACTTTCGCGTGCTCAAATAAATGGTAGTGTTCTCACGAGTCTGCTTTATTGTATCAAACACAAAAATGTTAACTTTATGGCGTTACCACTGACAAATCTTGCAATTAGAAGGACTTCAGAAAAAGGCTTTTATGACACTGCCAGCCAGTGTAATTTTAGTATTTATTAATATTTCAAAATATTTTTATAGATTCAGTTTTCTTTTTTAATTTGAATAATTAGTAAATTTAGTAATTCAGGGCTCCAGACTGCGACCAAATGGTCATTTTTTCTCCCCGTGCGACTAAATTTTGTGTGCGGTCGCACTGGCGCGATCACCGCGTTCTTCAACTCATAAGCGCTGCCATTTCTGTCGCTTATGAGAAACACCAAACGGCAAACGAAGCTGAAAGCATAACGAACCCGTGCTAATCGTTTGAACTGCGCAGCTTTAGAGAGTAGAGCATAGTTTATACTCGGCGCATCAGCAAAAATGACTCGAATATTGAGGAAACGATGGATGGTTTTCAAGCTAAAGTAAAGTAAAAGACCGCTTCTTAAACCAGAGAAGGTGAACGTGTTGGTATTCTTGTGGGGGAAAACGTCTCAGGTTACTTATGTAACCATGGTTCCCTGAGTAGGGAATGAGACACTGCGTCCTCTAGGTTTCTCCATAGCGACCCCTAGAGGACGCAGTTCGAAGTTCCCATGAAAGGGAACGTCTCAGGTTACTTATGTAACCATGGTTCCCTGAGTAGGGAACGAGACACTGCGTCCTCTAGGGGTCGCTATGGAGAAACCTAGAGGACGCAGTTCAAAGTTCCCATGAAAGGGAACATGCAAGCACTGTCACCGAGAGCAAGTTTAGCTTTACTTTTCTTTTTGTTTTCATTTTTGAAAAGCTTGTTATCTTTGCTGTTTACCTCACGTTACGCTATGGAGGCTCTCTTTTATTTTTTTATTTGATTCCTGTGTTTGCTAAAGGTTCTGTAATTTATTAGTCGGTATGTAATACAGCATGTGGTGTTTGCCATGCCTCATCTTATTCGTTTTTGTTAATAAACGTTTTGTAAGCTTGTTTGTCATTGTATCTTACTGTATTATTGTTGTTGTGCTTTTTAATTAAGAATAACAATAAATCCATCTTTTGTTTTAGTCTTAAAAAGTTAAATGTGTAGATGTATGTAAGCAAAACTGACAATTATCTTTATACGCGATAAACAAGATCGCAAATTCAAAAGTGAAAGCATCCGAAGCCCGAGATTTATCACATAGCAAAGGAGGAACTCCCGTTCACAAAATTCAAATTACAAATAATACTGATGAAAAAGAATGGGTTGAATGTTAACCACTTTTGTTTCCATATAACTATAAACTATGATAATAAAAGTTCATCAGCATTAGGGCTGCACGATTAATCGCATGCGATATTTAACGCGCATCTTGTCAGAAAGCCGGTTCTGTAATCAGCGGTAAATCTCCATCACCTGCGTGCTTTCACATTGAGCAGCATTAACTACACAGAGCCGTTGTTCACTGATGAGCAGCGCAAAAAATCGCGCGAATATGAACGTGGTTTTGCGCAGCTCGTCCCTAATCCGCATGCATTAATTAATCCCATGTTGTAGAGCAAAAATAAATAAATATAAAAATAAAATATTGCGACCAACTGAGAAAGTCAGTCGCAAAAGAGCGACCAGTGGGAAGAATTGAGTCTGGAGCCCTGTAATTTTAGTAGTTTTTAAGTTGTAGTATTTTTATTTGCTTTTTATTAGTCTTGATTTTATTAGCTTCTTTTTTTTTTTTAAATACTTCTATTTGGCTTTAATTTATTTAAAAGCAATTTAATTTCAGTTTTAGTTTTAGTAATTTTAGTACTTAAACTTTAAACATTTCTCATTTTCATTTAAGTTTATATCTTGTTTTTATTTCAGCTTTATTAAAATTAACAAAAACTATTTTTAGCAGGTTTAATTAACAATAACAACACTGATGCCAACTGTAGTGTAAGGAATTTAGAATAAGGCTTTATTGCCAACTGCACAGTGTAACACAATTTTTTATTCATAATTTCATAAATGTATTAATAAATTGTTTTAATAGTACATACAATATTTTTAAAACTCAGCAGATTTTTTTTTGTCTTTTAACTGGTGAAGATCATTTGTAATATTTATAGATTGTTTGGATTATACATTAAAAAAAAATATATATATATATATATATATATATACAGTGGGTACGG
>NW_015546034.1:39481-42641 GCF_001515605.1 Sinocyclocheilus anshuiensis | reverse complement strand
GGGGTCTGAATACTTTCCGTACCCACTGTATATATATATGTGTGTGTGTGTGTGTGTTAATTAAATAAAATCCAAGTAGCTTTTTGTCAGTGGCAGGAATGAGGCACATACATATTTGTTTGGCCCATTAATATTTACCATTCTAATCCTCTTGCAAATCCAGCTGTTACAGCTAAATATGATCAAAGCAATCAATTCAAATCATTGCTTACTACATCACTCATGGACTTTCCATGCAACTTCTGTCCCATTACAGCAATATCAGAACAATCAAGGAAAAAGTTTTATAACACTCCACAAATCCTTATTGGCAAAAAATGTCCCATGTTTTCTTCAGTGTTGGTTTCCTGAGGGTTTCCATTCAGTCATCTCACCTGTCCCCTGCACTCTTCCTCTCTACAAGTTCATCCATTTGTTTTCTCCTTCTTTCCAGCACCTCCAGCCGTTTGGCCTCATTGCGGGATCGTTCCTGCTCCCTGAGATCTGTCAGGTCCTCCATGAACAAATGCCTTCATGCATAAGGCAGAATAATGAAATGAATGATCAGACCTCACAGCAAAGAATGCTTGTAGGCAGCACTATAATGACAATCATTCCAAAAGTATTACAGTGTATGCATTTATTCAGCAACTAATTCAGAATAATTGCAATTTGGTATCATTTAATTTTCTGTAATTCGGCTCAGACCACTTGGCATACACTGTCTAGTCCATTATTTCAGACTCATATCCGCATATGTTTTGTAAGGACTCGTTTTCACACGGTCATAACTGCACAATATTGCGTGTACAACACACCATCTGTATAGTTTTATAGTCTAAACACGTTGTGTCAGTGCCAAGGGGGTGTGTTATCTCACCTATTCAGAAATGCTGTGGCCAAACCTACGAGCAGTGTCCCAAAAAGAATGGGTTTTGTAAGGCGCTTTCCAGTGGACAGTTTGTACGGTTTCATGCTGAAATATATAGTCTTCGTGTAAGCAGGCAAAACAGCAAAAGTCTCAGTGAAACACTAGTTCTGACCTCCACACGGATGAATATATACTACTGCACATATATGATTAACTCCAAACATTACTTCCGGCTCGTGCGTTATAAAATAAATTACTCCATTTATTTGTGATATTGTCTTACGAAGCAGGAGGGATGTTCTGAATATATTTTAAAATGTTATGTTATTACATTTTACTTATATGCACATTTATAAGAGAAGAACTTAAAATCAAAGGAACTACAAATGAAGGGGAAGTATTTACGGACGGACCAGCCGCGCAGAGCAACTTCAGTGATGCGAAACTCTTCACACTCATTGATCAAATCATGACATTCTGGGTTAAATGTATCTGTATTTACAATCCGTAGACAGACAGTTTCTGTAGATATGAAACTGAAGGTTTCAAGTTCATAGCTGAAGCACGAATTAATTTCATCAGCGTTATTCTGCACAAGTGAGTCACTTTTGCCTAATTTCTTGTCTTTATTGCTGTTATTATTGTCATCTATTAGTATTGTGAAACTGATTAGATCAGTGTCACAAACTTTTTGTTTTATACGGTGTAATAAAACAACGAATTTTCTTGTAATATAGTATTGTAATATGGTATTTTTGTAACGCAGTATCTATCTATCTATCTATACGGCGTGATAAAACTGCTTTTTCTATATGTTGGTCTGTTTGACTGTCTATCAGTATTACAAACTGATGGTCCATTGTTGTCATCTATTAATATTGTGAAACAGATTAGATTAGTATCACACACTTTTTGTTTTATATGGTGTAATAAAACATAATTATTACGAATTTTCTTGTAATATAGTATTGTAATATGGTATTTTTGTAATACAGTATCTATCTATCTACCTATCTATACGGTGTGATAAAACCGTATATAGCTTTTTCTATATGTTGGTCTGTCTGATTGTCTGTCTATCAGTATTTCAAACTGACGGTCTGTCTGTCTGTCTGCAGGTGTTAAACCCATGTTACCCATGATTCATCTGTGATGGCAGGAAAGAGTCGTTACTCAGCGTCTGACCGGTTAGAGTACTTGCAGGGTCTGGTCACAGAGTTTCAGGACACTGACAGTGAGGGTATGTCACTGTTTGCAGATGCACTACATCTTTATATATTTGTGCTTGAAGCAGTTTGCACATTCTATATTCCTATACTTGACAGACTGTGATCAGTACATACAGTAACTGTTTACAGCCATCTTTATAATAAAGGTATTAGGTTGTCTGAAAACTGTCTCATCATTTGTCTTTTCACTTCTTGGCAGAGGCTAAAGAGCAAGTGCTGGCAAACCTGGCCAACTTTGCCTATGATCCATCCAACATGGAAGCACTGCGATTGCTCCAGATCACTGAGCTCTTCCTGGACATGCTGACAGAAGAGAATGAGAACTTTGTGGAGTTTGGAATTGGTTAGTATAGCTGTTATAACTGCTGTTATAATCTATTCACATGAACCAACAAACTGTTTGAAATCTTACAGGTGGTTTGTGTAACCTCAGCATGGAGCGGGAGTCCCGTGATCAGATCCTGCAAAGTGGCGGAGTCCCATTAGTGATATCCTGCCTGTCGAGTAACAGAGATGAGACGGTTCTCTCTGCCATCACTACATTAATGAACCTGACCACAGCAGCCTCGCGCGCTGAGACCACAGACGGTGCTGTGGTGCAGTGCATGCTGCGCTTCTCCTTCACACAGAACCCGCGCCTCAGGAACCTGGCGTCGGTCTTCCTGCAGGACTACTGCACACAGCAACAAGTGGACAGAGCTCGAGAGGAAATGCAGGGACAAAGCCAATCAGCGGTGGGGATTCCACTGCCAAAGGACTGAACACTTGATTTGATCTTGTAGTTGTTCCTGGACAGTTTGTAAATGCTGAAATTGTCATTTAAGTTTATTTTGAAAAATAAAAGCTTATTTTCTTAATATGGTCCGGCTTCAAATATGAAAGTACATATATGTATGTACATATATATATTTATATAGGCAAATTCATTCTATATATATATATATATATATATATATACATATGTGTTTTGCTTAGTTTAGTTATATGTTAGATATAGTTTCATTTATTAAATCCCTTATATTCACAATTGATTGTCTCTGTGCGTTGCTCACGATTCGAAGTCACTGGATGTTGATCCCTT
>NW_015546034.1:8051-39240 GCF_001515605.1 Sinocyclocheilus anshuiensis | reverse complement strand
TGTATATATATATATATATATATATATAAATTCACAGGAATAAATTACATTTTTACAAATTTTATGTAAAAAATGTATTTTAATAAATATTTACAGTATATTATAACTAATTCACAGGAATAAATTACATTTTATTAAAATATTTTATATATATATATACAGGTGCATCTCAAAAAATATTTTTTGCAACATTTCAAAAAGTGAAACTTTCATATATTCTAGATTCATTTGGTTTTGGCACTGTGGGCAGGTGCTAAAGTCCTGCTGGAAAAGGAAATCAGCATCTCCATAAAGCTTGTCAGCAGATGGAAGCATAAAGTGCTCCAAAATCTCTTGGTAGACGGCTGCATTGACTTTGAACTTGATAAAACACAATGGACCAACACCAGCAGACGCACGTTATCGGGAAACGCAGCCCAGTTCTTTTTCTCCTTAGCCCAGGTAAGATGCTTCTGATGTTGTTTCTGTTTCAGAAGTAGCTTGGTAGCCCTTTTCCTGAAGAAGTCTGAGCGTGGTGACTCCAGCTTCAGTCCACTCCTTGTGAAGCTCTCCCAAGTATTTGAATCGGATTTGCTTGACAGTATTCTCAAGCTTGCGGTCATCCCTGTTGCTTGTGCACCTTTTCCTACCAAATTTCTTCCTTCCAGTCAACTTTGCATTTAATATGCTTTGATACAGCACTCTGTGAACTTTGGTTATTTCCCTAGGCCTTTCTGTTAGTAATACAGAGATTGATGATTTTTGCTTATCAGATCATAAGCCAGTATTAACACTGTGCTTAATACTTCAAAGGTGCATGTCAAGTCCTGCAGTCGTCGAATACGGTCTGTAAATTCTGCTACATATAAACAGTTTGAAGATGCTTTTATTAGGGATGCTTGCCCTTTTGTGTCTTCTTTTGCAGAGCTGTCTGTTGAAGAGCAAATTTCTTGTTTTAATACTCTGTGTGGCAATGTTTTGGACTCTGTTGCTCCATTTAAAATGAAGAAACCTAAATTACAGTTGCAACCTTGGCTTAACAAAGATACTCGCGCCGCTAGACAGGAATGGAGGAAAGCTGAAAGAAAGTGAAAGAAGGATATGCTCCAAGTTTCCTATGAAATCATGAGAGATTGAATGATGAGCTACCAGCACTCAGTTAAGGCTGTGAGGGAAACCTATTTTTCTAACTTGATAGCAAAGCATGCACATAGTCCAAAGACTATTTTCAATACAATACATAATGTTTTAAACCCTACCATGCTTTTATATCCTGAGGCTTCACCTACAATCTGTGATAATTTTTTGAAGTTCTTTGTTGACAAAATTAACTCATATCTCATATTACCATAGTTTATGTCAATCCTCCTGTTGTTGACCCATGCTCAGCCTGCTTAACTGAATTTGAGCCTATTTCTTCTTCCTTTCTTGTGGATGTTTTCCATAAAATGAAGCTTTCCTCATGCTCCGATGTAGTTCCTCTGCGTCTTTTTATGGAAGTTCTGGGTGTCATTGAACCTTTTGTTATAACAATAATAAATAGTAGCCTATCTCAAGGCACTGTTCCACCATTTCTGAAACATGCAGTAGTGAATCCACTTCGAAAAAAGGTCTGTTCAGATCCTTATGTTTTAGATAATTACCGGCCCATCTCAAAATTACATTTTTATCGAAAGTGATGGAAAAGGCTGTCTTCCATCAATTGAGGTGAGAATAATTTGTTAGACAAGTTTCAGTCAGGTTTTAGACAACATCATAGTACAGAGTCAGCTTTGCTGAAGGTGCTGAATGATCTTTTGTTAGCTGTGGACTCAGGAAATTCTGCAATTCTAGTACTCTTGGACCTCAGTGCTGCTTTTGACACAATTGACCATGCCATTTTACTTGAAAGGTTGAGCGGTTGTGTAGGAATTCAAGGTACTGCATTGAAATTGTTTAAATCCTTGTGATAGAACATTTTCGGTGGAGGTTGGAAATTTTTCTTCCACTTCTGTACCATTAAGTTGCGGTGTGCCTCAGGAATAAATTTTGGGCCCGCTTTTGTTTTCACTTTATTTGCTCCCTTTAGGCAGGATTTTTCAAAAGTATAACATTCATTACCATTTTTATGCTGATGACACACCGATGACACACAGGTGTACCTCCCTTTGAATCATGGGAATAATTATGATATACATTCTCTATTAAATTGTCTAGCAGAGGTAAGATGCTGGTTGGCAGCCAACTTTCTAACATTAAATGATTCTAAAACTGAAATTGTAGTTTTCGGACCTCCAGCATCTATTATAAAGATAAATGACTATTTGGGTCGTTTAGCTGTGAATTCTCATACTCATTCAAAAAATGTGGGTGTGATCTTTGATAATGGTCTTAAATTTGACTAACAAATTAACTCAGTAGTAAAGAACAGCTTTTATCATCTCAGATCCACTGCGAAACTGAAAGCATTTTTATCACCAAGGGACTTGGAGACTGTGATACATGCTTTTATTTCCTCCAGGCTGGACTACTGTAACTCCCTGTATCTTGGTGTGGGTAAGTCCTTTCTATCTCGACTTCAACTGGTACAAAATGCTGCCACTAGGCTTCTTACTGGAGCTAGAAAGAGGGAACACATCTCGTCTGTTCTGGCCTCTCTTCATTGGCTGCCAGTTGAATACCATGTTAAATTTAAGGTTTTATTGTATGTGTATAAGGGGCTAAATGGCCAGGCTCCACAATACATCTCTGATCTTCTTGTCCACCGGAAATGTTCTAGGCCCTTAAGGTCCTCAAACAGTTTGTTGCTGACTGCCCCACGGGTACGTTTAAAGTTAACAGGAGATTGTGCTTTCTCTGTTGCTGCTCCACAACTGTGGAACGATTTGCCGGTACACATTAGGCTTTCATCCGATGTTGAGTGTTTTAAATCTTCGCTGAAAACATATATTCTCTCTGGCTTTTGGATCAATGTAATTTTATTAATCAGGGTGTTCTCTTTCTAGTTTATCTGTTTTATTGTATTGTATTTTTTTTTTAGTGTGTATTTGATTGTTTTACGTTTTTAGATTGTACAGCACTTTGGTCAGCTGCTGCTGTTTTAAATGTGCTTTAGAAATAAAAAATGCCTTGCCTTGCCTGTGAACAGCCACTTACTGGATTTTTGACTTTCATGAGCTGTAAGCTCTAATCAAAATTAAAACAAAAAAAACTTTTGAGATGTTTTACTTTACATGTAATGAATCTAGAATATATGAAAGTTTCACTTTTTGAAATGTTAAAAAAAAAAATAACTTTTTCACAATATTCAAATTTTTTTTAGATGCACCTGTGTGTGTGTGTGTATATATATATATATATATATATATATATATATATGTGTGTGTTTGTGTGTGTATATGTGTGTGTGTGTATGTATGTGTGTTGAGTTGAATTACTGAAATAAATGAACTTTTCCACGACATTCTAATTTATTGAGATGCACCTGTAGATGTTGAAAACAGCTGCTTAATTTTTTTTTTTTTAGAAAAGGATACATTTTTTCAGAATTCTTTGATGAATAAAAACTTCAAAAAGAACAGCATTTATTTAAAAATAAATCTTCTGTAACATTATAAATGTCTTTCCTGTCAATTTTGATCAATTTAATGCTTCCTCTCTGAATAAATGTATTCATTTCTTTCAAATATATATATTTTTTTTACTAACCTCAAGGCTAGAGTATATTTATAGTAATTGCATTCAAAATAGCTTTCTTCTGAATCCAAGCAATTATGAAAAGAAGAAACAGATGCTGGTATTGTTATTCTACTAATGGACACATGGGGGAGACTCTTAACATATTTTAGCTACTTTTTAAGACTTTCGCTCATGCTAGATTCCAAATTAGGTGATCCATTTACTGGAAGCAATGATGCCATAAATCATTGTTAATTTTATGAAATATATTGCACAGGCAAGTGAATGCATCCCATAATGACCCTGAGAAGCATGCAGTGAATGACAGATTCCATTATTGGCTGCTAGGAAATTTGAAAAGAATGTCTGGGGTTTTGTCCTGCACTTTGGTTTAAAGTCTCACTCTAAACGATCCTCACGAAACTATGTGTTTAGTCCAAACCAGAGTAGCCATGACTTTCCAGCAGACCCATTAGAATGCTGAGAGACGACCTCTCTCTTTCCATATGGTCTCAATACCAGTGTCAAAATATGTTCACATCACAAGCCAAGCAGGAAAGCACCGAGGCCTAAATGAACACCGACACGGCACACCTGAGATCACAATGAGGGAAACTACCTCAACGCCAACAAAAAGACTAGAATTGTGCCTTAAATACCCTATTTTTGGGGATATTTCAGGAATCTAAAATGTAGAACCTGTACTTCAGATTGAATATGGAGCAGATGTGCACAGAAATCAAACAAGATCATTTATCTTTGACATTGCTCAAAAAAACAAAACAAAACAAAAAGAACACGCTTTGTTTTCTTGTCATTTTTAACAAGAATATAATTCAAAGGAACATTTTAGTAAACATTGAAAGTAGTGTTTCTCAACGGGGGCGTTCGGAGAGCATCGGGGGGTGCTGGAAGCAATATTTTTTAAAGTGGGCGCTGAGATGTTCTTGGGGGGCGTTTGGTTAATACCTCTGGTAATGATTATGTCTATATGTTTCGCTTCGCTTGACTTTCTGTAGCGCAGCTGCTGAACTTCCGGTCAAAACAATAGCAAGCATTTAGACAAAGCATGAGATGCTTTTTCTTGTTTAGAAAAATGTATATGATAGCTTTTTGTTTGCTGATTGGCTGCGGTTGGATTGAATGCCAAATTCCTAAAGAGTTTATTCAAAGCTCACAAATAATGATATAGGGGGACTACACTAATGATAATGATGCAAAAAGTTTGCATTTGTTTGTTTAAAAAATACAGTAAAAACAGTAAATCTACCATTTGAAAAAATGCTTTCTATTTTAATATATTTTAAAATGTGTTTCCTCTCATGCTAAGCTTCACTACTCCAGCTTTCAGTGTCACACGATCTTTCAGAAATCATGCTGATTGTTGCTTAAGAAACATTTCTTCTTATTATTATTATTATAGCTGGGACACCACACTGACAAAAAAAGGCAAGTTTTGAAATTTAATTGACTATAACAAATATATAAATCAGTACAGCACTAAAATAGTAACTATTTTGAAAATGAGGAGCATATGTATCCCATTTTTCTACATCCCCAGTTCCAGAAAAGTTGTGATGTTTTGTGAAATGCCATAAAATCAAGAATATGTCATTTGTTTAATCTTTATTTAATTGACTGAAGTACAAAGGAAAAAGTTCCAATGTTTTCACTGGCCAACTTAATTTTATTTTGTTAATATAAACATATTTTGAGCCATGATCCAGCTTTGCTTGCAAAGACGAAGAAGCTCCTTTTATACCCAAAAATGATACCCTCACCTATTACCAATTCACCTGCTTGCTGTGAACTGTTTCAAAACAGTTTATTTGGTTATTCTATAACCTTTTCACTTTTATTTTTGCCTCTGTCCCAACATTTTTGGAGTGTTTTGCAGACTTCAAAATAAAAACTTGTTACAAAATACATTTAAGTTGGTCAGTGAAAACTTTGGAAATCTTTTCTTTGTACTTTTTTTGTGTATAAAATAGAATTAACAAATCACAGATTTTATCATTTTACAAAACGTCCCAACTTTTCTAGAATTAGGGTTGTACTTAGTTTTCTTTAAAGTATTTGTAAGTATTTCACAAAATTTATGAAATATAGTAAAGTAGGGTTTACATTTCTTCCATTTGCATGTGTAAATGTGGTATTTACCCACCAAAATAACCATGTCCACTATGTCAGAAAAAAGGGAATTCAATATATTCTCATAAAACAGGGTATTTTCTAAAACTAAGGGATAAATATTATTTTTCACTGAAAGCTAATTGGAAACATCTAAACATATCACAGCAGTAAAAAGGGTGTTCAAGAATAGAAGAACAAATTAAAATCTCTTCTGTCATTGTGGATATGTTCTAAACAGGAATTTTTATTAGTCTTCTTTAAATTTGGGGCAACAAGGTATATCAGTATCTCAACAACATTGAAGCTGTAGCATTGAAAATCACCAACATGCTTAATAACTCTGTAAATGAATGATATTACACTTATTTTAAAATAATTTACTGTAAAAAAGTACTTTACTGTCTTTTTTTATCAATTCAATGCATCCCTGAATTAAATTTCTTAAAAATCATAATGATCCCATACATTTTAATTACTGTAAATATAATAACAGTCCTCATTATAAACACAAAATAATAATAATCAACTGTAATATTCAGTGAGGACAATTAGACTATGTTTTATTTGATTTGGGGGGGGTTGGAGGGATCTGGATAATGGGTAGGGGGGCGCTGGCCCAAAAAAGGTTGAGAACCACTGATTTAAAGTCATGTAACAAACTGTCTTAGTGCAACCATGCATATTTTGGATACCAATTTCCTATGATTATAATTGGTTCATATGACTGAGAATTACTTGGTTTCATATACAATTAATAACAAAATAAAGATAATTAAGAAAAAATACATGTAGAAATGCCACTGGTAGCTTTTTAGAAACAGGATGGTAACATAACAGGGTACTATCAACATTGTATAAAATAGAACAAAGTTTAATTATAAACATGGCTTGTAAAACAATGAAATCTCAATATATTTGAGTAACTCGTAATGTCCCGAGGTTGATGTCCTGCTTGTAACTGTTTTAAAAAAATACCACAGGTGCTTTTGCAATCACAGTCCAAGCAGTTTTTCTGCCTGTTCGCGCAGTTTGTGCTTCTGGATCTGAGAGAGATGAAGAAAAGAAACAGCTATTAAAGGGTTCAATCTGTCGACAGCAAACCACAACTCTTTAAAGCAAAGGTGTCACAGTAGCCCTCGAATGTCTGAAACCACTTCAGTGGGTTTCATGCAGACAGGGAAATTGCTTGGATTTCTTCTGTCTAGAGACTACTGTGAATCCACCCAAGAAAACACCACTTTAAGATTTTCTTCATATTTAACATGATGTACCCACAGAGACGCAGAGAGGAGTGGTGACAAAGTAAAGAGAGATCATTCTGACAGAACATGACTTTCTCTGGACTAAATGAATCATAGGAATTGTTTATTTTTTATTATTAATATTATTATTATTTCATTACCACTGTAACAGCAACTTTCATATTGTCTCATATCACTTACCTTGCCTGTGACAGTCAGAGGATATCCCTGAACAAACGTTATATAGCGAGGCACCTTGTAATAGGCAATCTGCGAAAAACAACAGCAGTATTTAAATGGCAGTTGCATAACATGTGCTGGTGAACACCAACGACAATATTGTTATTTAAGTGTTTTTGAGCTACTATTATAGCTTTTATTAATATTTTGAATTAGTTTTGTTTTTCTGTTTTCATTTTAATTTGAGTTAAACTTTTAATAATTTTGTTATGGTTTTGTCATTTGTATTATTATTATTTTTTTAAATAAAATACTTTTTTTTAGTACACCAAGTTAAAGTTTTTATCTATGGTAAGGAAAATGTTTTTTTTTTTTTATGGTTTTAGTTTTAGTTTACTATAATAACCCTGGATGCATAAAGCATAAACTGCAGATATTCTGACCTTTCCTTTGCAGTAGGCCTTGATCTCTTCTGCAGTGCATTCCTGACCAGTCTTGATTCTAATACAAGCACACACTTCCTCCCCCATTCTCTCATCCTTCACTCCAACCACCTGTATGGAAAACACAGATAGAATATGCTTTTCTAAACTGCAAAAAAATTATTCTCTTCCTCTTGATTTTGTCGATTTTCAGTACAAATATCTAATAATTCTTAAATCAAGAAACAATTACTTGTGAAGCAAAATGACATACTTCATCAGAATTGACTTCATGATTAGAACAAGAAAAAATGCCTGCCAATGGGGTAAAATATTTTTCTTTTTTCTAATTTTTCTTTTTTTTTTTACTTAATTTTTTATACATTTTCCAGAAAAGAAGCATTCATTTCTCTAATTTTGCTTCTCAAACAAATCTGTCTGGATCGTTTAGATATTTGTACCAGAAAAAACAGTGTACTGTAGACCATATTTCTTTCTTTAACGTAAACTGAAGGTTAAAGGAATAGTTAATGAAAATGATCAAACCGCTAGATATTATCAAGTGCTAAAGGTACATAAATGTCTCTGGTTAACATTGTTTACCTGTGCTTCCTGAATTTTAGGGTGTGTGTGCAAAAACTGTTCGATTTCAGCAGGGTAGATGTTTTCTCCTCCTCGGATGATCAAGTCCTTTATGCGTCCTTCTATTTTGCAGTACCCGTACCCGTCCAAACTGGCAATGTCACTGTAGCAGATCACAGAACAGACTGAGTCGTGACTGTTTGGAATGAATCCTGAATAAAGTTTCTATCTTGTAAGAGAGGGAAAAAAATCAAATGCACTTACCCGGTCTTGTACCAGCGGTCTTTTGAGATGCACTCCTGGGTCTTTTCATCATCATTCCAGTATTCCAGCATCACGCAGTACCCCCTGATCATCAGCTCCCCCTGAGCACCCAGAGGCACGATCTCTCCTGTAGTAGGGTTCACTACTTTTGCCTAATGGAGAAACAACCACTCAGTGTGCTAAAACAGATTATAAATATGCATGCAGGACCACTTTATATAGTGTTGTGTGTAAATTAACCTCAGTGTGGGGGCAAATACATCCAATAGTCTCTGTCTTTCGCTCCGCACTGTCAATCGGAAAGCCGCAGAATGTCACAGGGCTGTTTTCGGTTGTGCCATACCCAATCTGTTCCAAAAGAGAGTGAAGCTCTTCACCAGATACATATACACATTCAAACTTAGATTGTGCCTAGTTCACATTTTGTGAGAATGTCTAGAACCTACACTGCGGTAAAAATAACAGTTCAGTTTAGCATTTGTAAAACGTAATTTAATTTTATTTACATAAATATTTTTGTTAAATAATGTATTACTTTATTATTATGTTTTACTAAAGTGTTATAATTATTAGAAATTATAATTATAATAAAAATGTTGAATTGATCATTTAACAAAATAAATCTGATAACTAATGAAAATGCTTAAATTTATTATTTAAAGTGTAATATATTTTTTTTACATTTTATATATATTTTTAAAATCATGTATTATTTTATTACTATATTTTATTCATTTGTTATTTTATATTCTGTTAAATGTATTTATATTTCAAATAAAGGACATTGAATCGATAATTTATATAAAATATTTCTGATAATAAAAATACTTCAGTTTAGCATTTGTAATGTAATGTAATTTTACATGAATAAATTACATTATATATTTTTTTATTTAAAAACGGATTTTATTATCATAATTTATCAAATATAATGATACTGAACTGATAAACTAATATAAAATAAATCAAGCAAAAATAAATGTATATAAAAAGTCAAATGTGAAATATCATAAGAGGTCTTCGTTTTACTTTTTTTTTGTAAAATAATATTTTAAACATGGAAAAATAATATTAATATTTTAAACCCTAGATTTTGAATTCCACTGTACATGTTATGGTTTGTGGAACTAACCTCTGATTTCTATGCCATCAATTCTTGTTTAAATTTCAGTCAGTGTGCTTATATTACTCTTTCTGCACAGCCGAATGTGGTAAAGGCCTTTTGCTGACATTTTTCCACAAACTAGCCTAATGGCAAGCAGACAGCTGAATCAGCTGAATGGGCCAGGCCTGGGTGGCAGGTGAGGTATGTAGTGCGCACCTGAGAACTGGCACACCAGCTGTTGTTGCAGCTACAGTACCGCTTCAGGCTAAAGCAAATCTTCCAAAAAACTAAGTAGATAATGTGCACTGGAAACATCACAGTGTCTTTGAGAGACATAACCTCATCATGGCACAGGATGTCATTTAGTGTTTACCAAACTGAAATATGAGTGCTGCCAGCTGTTGAGGTGAGACCGTATGACGTGCCAGACATTTATAATGCTTGTGAGGAACATTTTAAGTGATTTTAAGTGAGTCATGAGCTTTTGAGCTCAATAAGTAAATAAAAAAACTGTATGCATCATCTTTAATAACCAGTATTGGGATTTCAGTGTTAAACTTTGCTCACCACAATATCTAGCTAATGCAACTACTAGCCAAACACTAACTACTTGCTGGGCAGTATATGCACAATCTAGTGTGAATGTGGACTTGAAAGAACCAAGACATACACTTTGCCCATGAAATGTTACATTTGTTAAGCAAACACTAGATTCCGGCTAACCTGAGAGAAGCTGAGGTGCTCACATACTAGGCGGAGCGTGTGTAAGGCTGGCCACGGGGACCTGGGGCAAAAATGGCACTAAATTGGACAAAAATGCCCCTGCACAAATAAATTAAATCTATTACGTCTGTTGCTAACAAAGTGAATATGAATAGACAGTGTCGATTGCGGCATTAAATTAAGATCTGCTTATGTTGCACCGTATTTAATTTGAACCAATCACACACAATTTTGTTGAGCTTAGGAATGCAATGGCCAATCAGAGGCGTTCAGATGAGTCATCGTTGAAACAGATCAGTTTTGTTGAGTGCGCGCGCGTTCGCTGACCGAATTCCGGACTCATCATAAATCATAATAAACAACAAAGCGCAGATGTACGTACAATGTAAGTAAGAGATTCATTTCACAGTGTATACAGCTTCAGTGATTATAACGATAGTTTTGTTTTTTTGAAAGTGCTTAAACTTGCGATAGATCAATGTTAGTGATAATGTCACTTTCTATATATAATTTATTCGCTGTTTGAATAACCGTGGAAAGGAAACGTTATATAATTATCCATTTCTAACGTTTTTATTCAATTGTAATCACGTTAAATACAAATTCAGTCCCATTAAACATTTTTTAGCCTACATGACACCCATGTCTGGTTCTTGCGTAAAAAGACGGGTTTATGATGTTTAATACATTTGGCTGCTTTTAGCCTTACCCTGGAGTTGGTTCACCCTCTGTCTATGCAGATCTGAGGTCTGTCAGGTCTTTGAACCAAAGAGGAACAAGGATCAAACATTTGTTACTCATAATCCAACCTCAGTGCCACTGTGAAAGCGTTTGTTGAAGCATGAGGGAAAAAATACTGGGTGATTCCACAGTGCACTTCATTTTCTTTAAAAGTTTTTTTGATATTGAATAGCCTACTGTACATAGCTGAAATGAAAGGAGACATTTATGCAGAGGAATGCACCTCTCCACTCCATGAAACGCTCCACTGCAGACAAAAGAAAAACCTCCATTTCCATTGTTGTGATGTGATACCAGCCAAACATCTGGCTGTGATTATATGCTATAAAACGGCCCGCCACATGGGAGTGGCTCCTTTCCCTCCTTCTGCTGACTAAAAACAATGGAAATGTCTGGCACGACACACAGTCTCACCTTAACCTCATGAGATTCGGCTGCACACAAGTTAGCCTATGAAATGAGAGACTAAAATTAAAAATACAACCACATTTCAGACCTCTGAACTTGTTTGTACCTAATATGCACTGAGAACCTTTCATGTATTTTAAGGAAGAAAGAAAAAAAAAGATTTCTTCTTAAAATTTAATCAAAATTTTGTCTCACCAAATGAGGCTTGTGGAAATGATGAAACATGAAAAAAATCACACAAGTATAATTACAAAATTTTTAATGCAGCAAATTTTCAATGCATCGACATAGCAAAAATTAAATTTCCCAATGAATTGTATGAGTCAGATCTTTTAAATGATTTTCATGATCTGGTCGCTAAGGTTCTCAAATAGAAGTGAATATTATTAGTGAATAATGACTTAAATTGTGAGAAATTTATCTTATGACTTGAGAAGTCTGACTATGAGTCAAATGGACACATTTTATGATACTTTTACGTGTTCTTTATGAATCAATGTGTTTGCAGTTTTTTTTTTGGTAAATATGTATTGAATTATATTCCAATATAATTTGCAAAGCCACTGTGGGGAGAACTTGAATGTGCAGAGCATGCTGGGAAACCAATGAACCTAGAGGTCCTGGAGGATTTTTGTCAAGACAAGTGGACAATTTCACTTACCAGCACAAAACAGGGACTCACACACAACATCAAAATGACTAAAAACAGTCAGTGATGCTTGAGGTATTAAAAAAACACAATAATAAAAGGTATATCAACTTTTGACCAGTAATTTGAACAGTAAATTTGGTTATTACTTTGTCTTCTGGAATATATGTAAATATGTTATATCAAATAGGTTCATCAGAGAAGTTCTAAAGAAAAACAATTATTGTATAATCGGTTAAATAAATACAATTCTGCAAAGGCTATGTAACGTTAGAAGCAAAACTGTACTATAAGCACTTTTTAAATAAATAAATAAACAAATTAATTAATTAATAATATGTTTATTGTTTAATTTATTTTAATATCTTGCAGAATCCGCGATTGCTATGTAATGATAAGAGCAGAACTGTGATATATAAACAAACAAACAAATGTTTAATTTATGTTTAATAAATACCTTGCAGATGTAGCCACTGCTATGTAATATTAAGACCAAACTGTATTATAAGCAATATATAAGTAAACATTTACATTTTTTTTTAATAAATTCTGCAATGGCTATGTAAAGTTAGAAGCAGAACTGTATTATAAGCAGTACTTAAATAAATAATGTTTCATTTATTTAAATAAATATATTAAGCAATAAATAAATAAAGAAATGTATTTTAATAAATGTCTTGCAGCTTCTACAATGGCTGTATTATAAGCAATAAATAAATATTTGACATTTATTTTTAATACATATCTTGCAGCTTCTGCAATGGTTGTGTAAAGTTAGAAGCAGAACTATATTATAAGCAGTACTTAAATAACTAAATAAATAAATAAATGTTTCTTTTATTTTAATAAATATATTAAGCGCTAAATAAATAAATAAATGTATTTTTAATCAATATCTTGCAGCTTCTGTATCTATGCACAATCAGCTTGTAACACTCCAAAGAGAAAGGAAAACTTGAAATCGCATCATATGACCCCTTTAATACATATCTTGAATGAATAAGCTTGTTTATAACAAATATCTTGCAGATTCTGCAATGGGTATGTAACATTCAGAGCACAACTCTTATAAACACTAAGAAACTATTATAAACACTCATGCGTTCAGCTTTCTTCCCTCCTTTCCTCTGACTCCCTCACCCCCTCTCTCTCTCTCTCAAGCTCACCTCTAGCCCTCTCTCTCTGCACTCTCACACACTCCCTCTCCTTACTCTGAGGTTGTGTGGACCACTTTTGCTGCCTGTATATGTTCCTGCTGGAGTAAAGGCGAAAGAAGACCAACAGCATAAAGCAGTGGACTGATCAACATAGCATTATCATGTACAGTTTCAGCTTCCTACTGGTGCTAGTGTGTCTACAGGTTTGCATCCCCTTTGTTTTTGGTGCACCAACTCAATGCCCAAGCCAGTGCCACTGCCATGGGGACCTGCAACATGTTATCTGTGACAACGTTGGGCTGAAGAAAATCCCCCGCATATCCGAGGCCACTCGTCTTCTAAACCTACAGCGCAACAACCTGGGAAATCTCCCAACCGGGGGCTTCAGCGAGATGAAGGGGCTCATTTCTCTGCACACGCAGCACTGTCAGATCCGAGAGATCTCCAGCCAGGCTTTCAAAGGACTGAAGAAGCTCATCTACCTCTACTTGTCTAACAATGAGATCAGCACCATCAAACCAGGCGCTTTTGAGGACATGACCGAACTGACCTATCTCTACTTGGACGGTAACCAAATTACGAGCCTTCCAAAGGTCATCTTTTCTCCCATGATCAACCTGTTTATCCTGCAGCTCGACAACAACAAGCTTCAAGAGCTGCAGCCTGGTACTTTCACAGGTGCTAGCGATCTCCGATGGCTTTATATGAGTGGCAATGAGTTGAGCTCCATACAGCCTGGTTCTTTTGATGAAGTGGAGAACCTGGCCATTCTAACTCTGGACCGTAACAAGTTGTCCACCTACCCTCTCCTGGCTATGAGCAAGCTCCGTGTCGTGGAGGAACTCAACTTGTCCAAAAACCCTCTCAGCCTCATGCCTGACCACGCTTTCCGGAGCTTTGGCCGTTACATGGAGAAGCTCCATCTAAATGACATGAGCCTGGAGAAGGTAAGTCTGTGAAACTGCAGGATTAAACACTTTAAATGTAGAATAAATCATGAGAATCAAGATGCTGACTGTGAACCAAATTAATGTTTTCCACACAATGCTGGTCTCCAAAGTTGAGGCTAAGTAAATGCATGTTTGTATTTGGTTTTTGGAAAGCTTAGCATTAACAAACAAACTTTACATCCCATCAGAGCTGGCCATGCTAATGAACTGCAACCCTATCGGAGTAAAATGTAGTCCAGCTAGACAGACCTGTGCTGGAGACTTTCACCTGTTTTCTTTCAATCAGATCCTCCTGATCCATTCCAGTCATACTTTCAGGCCTTAAAAAGGTCACATGTGCTTTATGTCAGGATGCATATGTGCTATGTCAGCAGGATATTTCCCTCTGGAACACTATATGGTTAAAGAAAGTGTTTAAGAGATACATTTATCTTTTCCTTGTCTTTGATCTGACTTCAACAGACTCTCCATATGGACTGATACCAGTGCAAAGTCAAAACGTCAAAGTATAAATATGTACTCAAATGCAAAGTACATTTTAAATGTTATATATACACAAATTATATTTATTATAATTTTTTAAATATCGATAAAGCTAGATTTTATATAATGAATACAATTTATCACAAATAATATATATAATTATTAATTATTTTAAATGATTTCTATATACACAAACAGATCAACAAGTATCGCCACCATGCAGTTGGTCAGTGTTTTTTGTATGATAGGAAAGGGAAAAAATAACCACTCTCCCCTCACGTGTGGATATTTTTAGGGTCTATTTGCTTGAAAAATGTTATTTTGAGACCCAAGTTTTTTCCTCTCACTTAGTGCACCATGTAAACAGGTCAGCAAGGGTTAGCAGACGGGTAAATAGTGACAGGGTGTTCCGTGGCCCATGAAGAGAAGTATTTTAGGCTGTAGTTGCCTCACCTGAATGGACAATTCAACCCAATTCAGGCATTTCTGGCAGAAGAGCAGGTCGATGGAGGAGTGGACAGACAGAAAAAGTGAAAACAACCCTTCCATGCTGGAATTGATCCATCCTGCATCGCCTCAAATTACCAAACTCTCCACGTCTCTTGCCTTCTGAGTGGAAATTTCCAAAACGTCCCTTCAATAAGTGCATCTTTTCAACGCTTACATAACACACCCACACACTGTGTGTACACTTTCGAAGCCCCTCAACCGTGGTCTTCCTATAAAGCAGACACCATGCAGACCAGTACATCTAACACCTGGGTGAAGTTTTTAGCAGTCTTGCATACGCTTATGAAGTTTGATGGAGGGCTGGAAGGAAAGTGCGGAGAGGTTTACATAAGACCTGGCACATAGGACAGTATGAGAGAGGCCTTTCATGTAGAATAAAAGCCCTCAGTCCAGCTTCCACAAGTCTCCTTTAGATATTAAGAGTGATTTTGAATGCTAACTGTAAGGATATTCAACAAAGCAGTGAGTTATAGCATGTTATCGACTGTTTATATGGTAAACAACTGTATATCTGTCCTTTCTACTTGTCAAGTTCTCCAGTGCTGCCTTTGAGGGAGTGACAGCTCTCAAATCTCTGCATCTTGAGAACAACAAGCTAAAATCACTGCCGAGCAGCCTTGAGTTCAGCACCCTCCAGAACATCACTCTGTTTAACAACCCCTGGAGCTGCACCTGCCAGTTAGCAAACCTCAGAAAGTAAGAGACAACAAAAGATCACTTCAAACATAACTGTATTTAAGCCTTTCAAATGCCTTTCATATTTACTTCATGGCTTCATTCGAGTCAACATAAAATTAAAACCTATTTTAACCTATTTTACTTCTTCTACTTCTTAATGCATGATATTATGGAGAACGATCATTTGAACATGCTGGCGCCACTAAGGCTGTGAGAGCTAATATATAATATTAGCCAATAGCCGAATATCTATTTAGTCAATGTTGTAATAATTTGCATTCTTTCTGCTATGCAATGCCCACTTTTTACTATCCAATCAATTCTTGACAAAAAAAAGTCCCGCCTCATATACTTTATCTCACTGAATATCTAGTTTCACTCTGAAATAAGTAATTATTTAAGTAAAAAAATGATTTGCAAATAGCCGGCATTAACTATAAATGCTTGGATTTGCTTGTACAGATGGATGGACACGAGTCGCCATCACCCTGATGCAGTTTGCGCTTCTCCTGGAAGCCAGAAAGGAAAGCAAATAAGAGACAGCACTGCTTTCGGTCGCTGCAAGGCAAAGACAAAGAGGGCCAGGAAGGGAGCCCGGCTTTGAGATGGTGAGCAGCCCTGTTAATTCCACTCTCACAAATTTAGAACCTAAACGCAAACAAAAAGGTGAAAACATTACAAATGACATTAAATATAAAAGGCTACCTTAATGTCCTCTAGTAGAGTAGTTCATAACAGGGGGCCAGGGCCTACTAGATGGCATTTGGCTTTTATCCAAAGCGGCTTCCATTGCATTCAAGGTACACATTTGATCAGTTCTTGCTTTCTCTGTGAATCGAACACATGACCTTGGTTTTACTAGTGTCATGCACTACTGTCTGAGCTACAGGAAGGCCATTACTTGCAAGTAAGGAATAAAATTATTTAAATGTATCTATATTAACAATCTTAATAATAAAACAACACTTAAAATAAAAATGTTTAACATTAAACTGTCACCATATTTTTAAAACAACAATAGTAGCAGAGGTACATCAGCTTTTAAATATTATCTTGGACAAGGGAGACTTGGGAGTCCAAAAGGTTGAAAACCACTGTTCTAAAACATAATGGCCTGGTTTCACAGACAGGGCTTAGACTAAGCCAGGATTAGGCCATAGTTCAATTAGGACATTTAAGTCATTTTTATAAATGTGCCTTAGAAAAAACATTACTTATGTGCATCTTGAGACAAAACAAAGGCACTGATATATTTTAAGATCAGTCAGTGCAAGATTCTTTCAGTTGAAACAGCTCAGACTTATATTTTAGTCTGGGACTAGGCTGAAGCCTTGTCTGTGAAACCGAGGGGGAAATTATTGTAAAATTATTAATTTAATTTAAAATTAATGAAAAGTATAAGATCGAAGTCAAAGTTGACCAGCAGTCAAATTACAAAGTTATAACTAGCTATCCTGATTACTACATTACAGCATTACAAAACAACCAAATCTTCCAGGTTTGAGACTCACACCCTAAACGGAGTTCTAATATCCAGACCCATAAAAAGTTTATGTGGTCCACAGAGGTCTTGTAAATGTGACCACAGGATTAAGGTTCCAGCTATGATCATAAAAATGAGACATTAATCACAGTCCTCAGTATGAACACTAGCCTCTTTCCACATGATTTGCAAATGTAAATAAATTAAGAAAAGAGGTAAATAACTAGTCTCAAGGGTTCTCTGTGGTGCACGGAGCAAGACACCACTGCTCTCCCATAATCTCTATAAAAGACCCTTTCATCAGGAGATACTCATGAGATTCCCTGCTCAAGTGCTGAGATGTGATAAACTGAGGATATAATAAACTCATAAACATAAATGGTTATGAAATTATTTAAGCACAGGTAATCCCATTGATTTGGGAGTGGAGAAACCTGGTCCCAAGTTACCAATTTAGTCAATGGTGGTAGTAGCTCTATTAACAACATTATTTAACATTAGGTATTCAACTTTCCCATAAAAGTCATTAAATGGTTTATATAATCTAATAATCAATTCATCCTAAAACATTAGCTACCAGTAACTTCTGTGAGAAACTAAAGTTGCATATTTGCACAGAGAATCAAGAGTCTAATGCTAACCGTGAGTGTTTTTACCTCTTCCAATATGAAAGAGTGGATGGTAATACTATAATTGTGGTCAGGATATGGGTTTGGGTCATTGCCTTGTGGTAAAATACTGTCTGCTGTGTTTTTCCAACCTATCCTTCTTGTTCCTCCTAGTTTTTTGTCCTTTAAGGTTTATTTGTGCGTTTCCATTTTGGCTTTGGCACTATGTACAGACCATCAGATGTCCAAAACTGAACTTGGCGATCTTATTTGTATGTTCCCGCAGGAGGACAGGGAGAAGAGGCCTGTCCAGGTGTCGGGACTTCAATGTGCAGAAAAGAAAAGCAATGCAGACTGCTACACTGGGACTGTCCATTTCCTCTTTCACTAATTTTTTGTGTGGCATATAGATGCGCTGACTTAATTCATACTTAATAATATGAATAGCATAAATATGTGGTCACAGACATTGACAAACACCTTGAAGGAGCAACTGTGTGAGTTTGCAAAGAGAGGTTTCACAAGCATGTACACTGCAAAGGAAATATGGCTCAAACTCTCAGTGTTCACTGTTATGGTAATGTATATGCTAACTCAAACAACCTGGTGATAAATCCAACATTATCACAGAACTAGTTCCTACACCACAGTAAAAATCAGGAGTACTCTTCTCCGTAAAATGAGAATTGGTAGACTAGATTTGCATTGATTAGCATTTACTTAAGAGACTCAGCTGTACCTTATTGAAGTATAAATGTGCACAGGTAATTCCTCAAGGTTGTATGTTTTATTTTTTTTCTCTCAGATTTCAGCATATTTTTTTAACCCTTTTTGAGTAAATCAAACCAAATGGCCACTGTAGAATGAATCTTGTCTATTCTTGGTCTTCCACGACACACTCCCATTATGAGGTTATGATCACAACAGAGCTCTTCATGAGGATCCTCTTTAACATTTTGAGTTCATCCTTAGCTTTAAACATCTCACAACATTCTGCTAGGAATTTCCAAGGCTTTGCAAACATAACAAACCTTGACCGTGGCTAAAGCTGACACATTCAAGATGTGACCTGACCTGACCTCTTTTTTACATCTCTGACCAAAGTCAAACACAACACAGGCCAGGAAAACATGGACTCGTTATAGCCATAAAAATGGTAAATGAGACAGTGTAAAGACTATGTAAGTAATAACACAGCTAGTCATTATCACACAATAAATCCAGACAGGATGATCAGGATTGGTTGCCAAATATACAGATTAGCCATTAAGAATGCTGCGCCTGACCAATCAAAATCAAGAAGTGATGGCGGTGCCAGAAGAAGAGGATTTTGGAGGTTCTCCAGTCTAATGTTATCAATTTGTTACTGTGATGTACTCATGCTCAATAAAAGACATTTAAAGCACCACTACAGTAATGGTTTCTTAAGAGAATGAAAACTGAATGCACTAAAATTGTGCAATATATTCTTTGAAAAACAATAGTACTAAGAGATACTTGTTCAGATCCTGCTACCTTCTCCATACCTGGATCTTAAAGGTATAGTTCACCAAAAATGAAAATTCTGTCATCATTTACTCATCCTCAAAACCTGTATGACTTTTTTTATTTTCTGGAAAATAAAATGAGTAATTCATAACAGAATGTCCAAGATGCTCTCTTTTTCATGAAGTGAAATTTTTTAGGGAATAATTGTATTCTGCTTACTAAATTTTAGTTTGCTCCTCACACAAAGCTATTATGGCTTCGGAAGACTTTAGTTATAGTGCAAATAATATGGACTACTTGTATGGTTCTTTTTGGAGCTGTACAGCTTCATTTTATGGAGGAGAGCAGCTTAGTTTGGAACAACATGAGATTGAATAAATGACACCTACATTTTAATTTTCTGCTGAACTATCCCTTTAACAGTTATCCATACAATACCATTCATAAGCTTGGAATCAAAAATATTTTTTTAAAGAACTTAATTTATTCAGCAAGGATGCATTAAATTGATCAAAAGTGACAGTAGAGTTCTATATTGTTTAAAATCATTCTATTTCAAATAAATGCTGTTCTGAACTTTCTGATTTGAACTTTTTATTCATTAAAGAATCCTGCATCATGGAATGTATCATAATATCCACAAAAAATATTAAGCCGCACACCTGTTTTCAACATTGATAATAATAAATAATAATCAGCAAATTAGAATGATTTCTGAAGGATCATGTGACAATTAAGACTGGAGTAATGGCTGCTGAAAATTCAGCTTTACCATCACAGGAAAAAATTACATTTTAAAATATATTAAATGAGAAAATATTTCTAGTAGTAATAATATTACACAATATTACTGTTTTACTTTATATTTGATTAAATGAAAACAGCAAGAGACTTCTTTCAAAGACAAACCGACCCCAAACTTTTGAACGGTAATGTATATTTTGAACAAATACCAAGCCATTTTTATTCAAATATAAGGGGAATATTTAATGCGAGAATGGAGAGTGAATCAAAAGAAGGCATATATCTTTTCACATATCAGAAAAGGACAATAGTAAAATAAAT
The DNA here is from genome assembly GCF_001515605.1 of Sinocyclocheilus anshuiensis. Classification (NCBI taxonomy): domain Eukaryota; kingdom Metazoa; phylum Chordata; class Actinopteri; order Cypriniformes; family Cyprinidae; genus Sinocyclocheilus; species Sinocyclocheilus anshuiensis. The sequence continues at coordinate 18,734 of NW_015546034.1, read as the reverse complement.
GTTTAGTTTAGTTAATTCTCTGTCTCCCTCTAGTGATACTGGCATGCAGTATACACAGAACTGTGTTTAAACAAATCCATTTTTTATTATGAGTAACTACTTACCATCATTTCCTTAATACCCATGATATTGATGACCTTACGGATGACCTCAGGTGGACAAGGAGACCCGGCAGAAATACCTGACAGACATAAAACAAAGGATCTTAGCAGAATACCGGTGAAAGTGCAGGATGAAAAGCGTGATAATATTAATGTAATCTATCAGAAGTTCCATTAAGCAATAGATGTTACAAAGGTTTTGACCGACTTACCACCCTCGACTGATGACAAATCAATCTTGGCCAGGTCAGGCTGACTAAGCATGTCAATAAACATAGTTGGGGTGCCGTACACAAATGTACACCTGGGTAAACAGTGAATTTTGTGCCAATTGCATTAAATAAATACAGCTCAAATGTTTTTCCAGTTATGCATGACGTACACTATATGACCTTTGATCCTTACCAAAATTCAACATGACTGTCCTCTTTATATGTCCCTGTGTCTTTTATTCACAACAACTTAAATTCACTACAGCTAAGGTAAGAGGCACCAAAGTACCTTTGAATGATTTAGCATTATCTTCTATCACAAAGGAAAGATGTGCAACTCTTTCACAATACATCAATTCTTGTTTTAGTATATTAAAAAAAGTATAAAAAAAATTTACTTTACATGAATATCCACATACTTCTCTTTCTCTATCGCCACCAGGTTGGCATGTCCGTCATACCCGGTGGATGGGAAAACCAATGTGATGCCATGCACAGCCATGACCATACCACCACCCACCGAGCCAAAACAGTGATACATGGGCACCGGCAAGCAGATTCGCACATTCTTCTATAAGGAGAACAAGGTTAAATATTACACATACTGCATGTGCTGTAAAGGAAAATGTATGGAGGTTTATGGAGAACAAAAGATTTTCTGCAAAATCAGTATGCTAAATAATGAACTGTATTTTTGCAAGTGTTCAACAAACAGCCCTTTCACTGAATTTTCATTGTCTTTTGATCACATGTACCCACCCTCCAGTTGTAGCCTGTGCGCATGCCGATGAAATAAGCATTGTTCACAATGTTGTGATGAGACAGAGTGGCTCCTTTGGGCTTTCCAGTTGTTCCCTTAAAATAATAAAGACCAGAACTAAGTGATTTATTTAGCATTTACTGATTCAGATCACTTGGATGTGTTTCAAGTCTTAAAGCTAAAGTGTGTGATTTTTTAATGCTTAAAAAAATAACAACAAAAAAAACTTTTTTTTTAATGTAGAGACTACTCCAAGTAATTTCTTGGCTAATTTCTCTAAATTGTAAATACTGTGGCATAAACATTGATCTATTTGTCCCTAACAACCTAACACAGCAACATCAGGCCAACCAATGGTGGAGCAGCACTATAATTTTTACTGACCAGTAGAATAGGGAGTGTATGGAAGCTTGTTTTTTGTAATGTAAAAAAATTAAAAAGGAAATTGCAATTTTTTGATCTCATAATTCATCATTTTTTTCTCACGGTTGGGAGATAAACTTGCAATTCTGATAAAAGTCTGAATTGTGAGAAAATGAAAAAGGTAAAAAATTAAGAAGGTAATTGTGAGTTTTATTCTCAGAACTGAGATATTAACTCAATTTCAAGAAATTCTCATTTTTTCTCAGAATTGTGAGCATATATCTCAATTCTGAGTTTATATCTCGCAATTCTGATAAAGTCTGATAAAAAGTTGCAATTAGCTTTTTTATAATAGGCTTCCATAGGAGTGAGTGCTTGAGCTAAACTGAAAATTTTTGCTATTCTGCAAATTTTATGCTAACATTATGCTATTTCTTGCATCTGGTGATGCAAGTGGTGCGGAAATCACACACTTCAGCTTTAATGTAAATATAAATATACAGTTTAAAAATAAGCACAATACCGAAGTAAACTGAATGTTTATGGGATCATCACAACTGAAGTTCTTCTGGAGGTCTTGTAGTTGTTGTAGGTATTGGCTGCTTCCTGCCTGCATCACATCTTTCAAGTGAAAAGCTCCTGGCTGCTGACTGTCAGTTACAATCACAGTGTGTAGGTCTGGTAGTCTGAAAATAAAATAACAACTCAGTCACCCTCTGGACCTCAATACTGATTATGTACACCTTCCTTTTATGACATGACCTGTACCTTGAACTCTTGATTCCTCCAGGAGAGGCTCTCTCCATCTCCGGAAAAAGCTGCCTTAACATGTCACAGTACTTTTGGGTCTTGAATTGCGTTGGACAAACGACTGCATTGCACTGCACCTAAAAGAAGCATTAAAGAGATAGTTCACCCAAAAATGAAAATTGCCCCATGATTTATTTACCATCAAGTCATCCTAGAAGTATATGACTTTCTTCTTTCAGACGAATACAATAAAGAGTTATATTTAAAAATATCCTGGCTCTTCCAAGCTTTATAATGTCAGTGAATGGTGGTCAAGATTTTGAAGTAAAATAAAGTGCATCCATCCATCAAAAAAAGTACTCCACATGGCTCCACGGGGTTAATAAAGGCCTTCTGAAGTGAATTGATACGTTTGTGTAAGAAAAATATCCATATTTAAAACATTATAAACCGTAATCTCTAACTTCCGCTAACTGTTTTACGCACATTCATGAGAGAGTAGGCGTAGCGTAAGCTCCAGTGAGAAGTGACAAACGTGGAAGCGCAAAGGAGAGAACAAAACACAAATTAGAAGTACAAAATTAAGATCTGTAAAGAAAAATGTCGGAGGATTTTGACATAAGCCAAGAGGACACTGGTTTTCCTTTGCTGTAAAAAACTTAGTTCTCACAAGACTAGCATATTCTCACCAGAGCTTATGCTATGCCTACATCCTACATCATCCACTGGAACACCATCCTCTCATGTACAGTATGCGCGTACGACAGTTAGCAGAAGCTTGAGATTATGGTTTATAAAGTTTTAATTAAATATGGATATTTTTCTTACACAAATGTATTGCTTCACTTCATAAGGCATTTATTAAACCCCCGGATCTGTGTGAAGTACTTTTTATGATGGATGGATGGATGCACTATTTTGGGCTTCAAAATCTCAACCACCATTCTCTGCCATTATAAAGCTTGGAAGAGCCAGGACATTTGCATTCTGTTTGTAAACTCTGATTGTATTCGTCTGAAAGAAGAAAGTCATATACACCTAGGATGGCTTGGTGGACGTAGGACAAATGATTTGCTACAGGCGCTTTGTCGCATCCAATGCAGACATCCTCTAGCTGTTGCGGTGCAATGTGACATGAGTGAAAATGGTTGCTTCTGGTGTAGACATGGTTAAAAGCTATAAAAGCTTGTTTCTGCTTCAGAGTAAAAAGAAAGGTAATCATGCCTTTATATCTCACATTTTCAGAACTGTGACTAGTCCTCACAACTGCATCTGTATTTCTCATAACTGTGACTTTAAATCTCACAATTACGAATTAACAGTAAACAGGCTTTCATATAAAACAAACCCTGTTTTAGTGAAAATAAACCCCAAACAGTCCAGTAGTTTTGGACATCCAGCTGTTTGTTGTTCTTTTCTGCATATATAAACATTAACTTGCCTTTCTGAGAGCAAATTCTGCCTCTTGCAATTGATAAGCCGGGTTCACTGAAACCTGTAAAATCACAATAAACTTGAACAGGTTAGAGACCAGCTGTTGATAAATACTCAGACAAACCAAATGTCAAGACAGTCAAAAACACTCACCAAAATGATCCCTGCCTTGGCTGTGGCAAACTGCATAAGTATCCACTCATAGATGTTCGGTCCCCAAATCCCTAAGCGATCGCCCCTCTTCAGTCCAACAGCCAGCAGACCTGCGGCAGTCTGTTCCACCTAAGATCAAAATACCATTCTCTCTTATAACAAATTGCTTGTAATGTTCCTCATTTGGATAAAAGCATCTGTGAATGAATAAACATAAATGTCTTTCACAACCAGACATTTACGCCTTGTATAAAGGAGCATGATATAGATTGTTTTCTAAACATTTGGGAGGACAAAATATTCAGATATTATAAGATTTAGATGGAAATTTGATGTTGCCAAGTATTTAAATAGTCATTCTGGTTTAAAATAAACAAACACTTTTGTGGTGTAGTGTAAAGTAATATGCTAATATGTTCTTGTGGACAAAAAAATAGATATTCCATACTGGATATGTGTTGAATGGCACTGGTTTGCTTTAAACTTTCATGCTTTGTGAAACATTATTGCTCATCTGTAAATGTTTAACTTCGTGTCACATTGATACACTTTAACCTACTGCATCATGTCAGAGAGAAGCCACACGTGAAGCACTTGTTTGTGCTAGGTAGATCATATCAGTCAATTTAGAAAAAAAAAACCTCAGGCTTAGTGTTGCATATGCTAATAATAATCCCCTTGATACTGATTTAATGTTTAAGAAAGGTCATGAATAACCACAAATAACATTTGACCACTTCATGGTAATTATGTCAGTGATTAATCCAGTGGTTTTCATTCTGCTTCATGCACATATTTAACAGAACACCCTCTACACAAACAAATAGAGTAATATGGGTATGTATTGCTATTTTAACACCATGTTTCTGCCAGTACTGAATTTCACATGGACTCTGTGGTTAAAGCTTATTTAGGTCTGATTAATAAAGGGCTGCTTAGGAATATTTAGATTTTTTTGTAATTATTTTAGGATTTGGCCAAGATCTCTCATTCCACACAGTGCACTTTTGACATGCGGTTTTCCTTTCTCCCACGAGGGGTATAAAATGGTAGCACTGTGGTTAGTACCTTCAGTCTTTCAGGATTCATTTCTCTAACCAGTCCTCTGTAGAAAAACTAGATGCAAAATCACTCACATCTTGGTAGAACTGAGCAAACGTCTTGCGCATTCCATCTTGCATAAAAACCAAAGCTTCACGGTCAGGGTAGCGCTCCACTGTGCGTTGAAGACACTGGTCCACAGTACTAGACATCAACGAATGGGAAGAGATGCCATGGGCATAACTGGTAGTCAGGGTTGGGATGCTGGGTGGGCTATCCACATGAATAGCACTAAAAAAAGAGGAGCACAAATTGTGCATAAGATGTCGAGCCACATTTGAAAAAAAAAAAAACAAGTACTTTTTTTAATCTTTGTATGTATAAGTACTGAAGTGAGTTCTGTAAACTGTAACAACCATCAGTTTCATAAAGGAAGTATTTTTGTTTTGGTCTTGTGAAGTTCACACTGAAGGGAAAGCAGAAGATAAAAAACATCATGGCAACACTGATGTTTATGAACAAAAGGTGAAGTAAGGGATATCAGCTGCGCTATTTGTCACTTTAGAGACCCAAGATGGTTTTATTTGATGATCAACATAACAGTTGATTTGTGATTTGAAGGTAATACAGCATCACAGTTGAAATTAGCACAAACATAAAGATAATTTCTTCTGCATAAACTATGCACTTAAACAGCGCGGTAAAGTTAGTTTAAAGGGGTCATATGATGTTGCTAAAAAGAACATTATTTTGTGTATTTGGTGTAATGAAATGTGTTTATGCGGTTTAAGGTTAAAAAAACACATTATTTTCCACATACTGTACATTATTGTCTCTCCTCTATGCCCCGCCTTTCTGAAACACGTCGATTTTTACAAAGCTCATCGTTCTGAAAAGCGAGGCCTCTGATTGGCCAGTTATCCAGTGTGTTGTGATTTGCCGAATATCTCAAGCGTGTGATGGAAATGTTACGCCCCTTACCATATATTGTGATGCCTTGTCCCGGCCGGAGCGACAAGACAAAAACATTAAAACCCATTATAAACGAGGCATTTGTTGCATCCAGTGGGGACATAATTACGGATTATAATGACTTATACTGTCTTTTAACGCACTGCGTTGCATCTCGCCGCGTAAACATAAAACCATGTCTGCATTTGGGATCGGAGAAATGACAAACAGCGGCGGCAACAACAATACTACAGCGAGAATAAAAGTTACGCTTTCTTTCTTTGCGTGAACATTTGGGCAGCGTTATGCAAATCTTCCCACATCGTGACGTAGACATGTGGGGGCGTGTTAGAACGAGCCGTTTTAGGTTTCGCGTGCCACTGTTCTATAGAGTCGACAGTCCTACAAAGAAAGATACCACTACCACCAGAGGCGTCATGCCCACTCATCAGATTTTTGAGCCAAGTGAATTTTGAATGCAGCTTCCAAAAGACAAAAATAGCAGAATAATATTTTTATTATATTTCATACAATCACACCTGCATTATTAAAACGTGGAGTGCGGCACTGCATTGGCTGCTAATTTCAAATCAGCTTTCGCGCTTTGGCTGGCGCTGAGCCAGAGACAGACGCGTTTTTACAGCTGCACATTGTAACAAACCACACATGATTCTGTTGAGCTTATGAATGCAATGACCAATCAGAGGCGTTCAGATGAGTCATCGCGTAAATGTTTTGTTCAGTGTGCGCGTTCGCTGAAGGAATTCTGGTCTTTATGATTCTCTCATCAGAAACAACAGAGTGCAGTTGTACATATGATGCAAGTAGGATATTTATTTCACAGTGTAAACAGCTTCAGTGATTATAATGAGTTTTTTGAGAGTGCTTAAAATGTTCTTTGATAATGCCAATGTTCTTTGCTTTCTGTACAATGAAAGTGTTATAATTAGTCAATTACAATGTTTCTATTAAATTCACATTAAATACAAAGTCAGTCTTATTAAAAATATTTCATGGCATGACACCCATATCTGGTATAAGTAAAAAGACGTTTTTTTTATGTGTAGTTAATAGATTACACTATTAGGCTACTTTGCCCATCGCCCATTATGAACTAACACAATATATAAAGGTGCCAAATGCATCTACTTACACATATTTGAGAATCGAGATATTTCATGTTATAGATAACACGTTTGGGAATATTTCGAATAAAAAGGGGAAAATAAATAAAACATAAGCCTATATCAGTTATACAGTACATTTGGAACATAAAAAAAACCTTTTGGTGAATTACAGTAATTGTTTTCTAAGAATAATTATGTACTGTATGTACAGTAAGGGAGATATTGGCAAAATTTCACCTGTAGTAAGTCAGTCTTGTAACTACAAACGTACTACAACCTTTGGAACATGAAAAAAAAAACATTTTGGTAAATTACAGTAATTGTTTTCTAAGAATAATTATGTACTTTATGTACAGTAAAGGAGATATTGGCCAAATTTCACCTGTATTAAATCAGTCTTGTAACTACAAATGTACTACAACCTTTGGAACATGAAAAACCCCATTTTGATGAATTACTGTATTTTTTTTTCTAAAAATATTTGTGTACTGTACATACATTAGGGGAGGTATTGTCTAAGGCGACATATTGGTTAAATATTTTCAGTCAGTTTGCCCACAAGGCATTTACTATGGCTTTGTAAACATAATTTGTATTAATAATTGGTCTTCGTTTTGTACTGAGAGGAACATTTGCAGATGGTCCCTAAAGCAGCCTAGGCGAATATCCATCTGATATCAAACCTAAAACTAACTTTACCGTGCTCTACTAAACTCATATACACATGGAAAGAAGTAACTTAAACTCACCATTTCACATCATCTTGAGAGAAACCATTCTAATATGCTGATTTGGTGCCCAAAAGAACACCGTCTTAAAGGCACAATATGTACGATTTTTTTATTAAAATATCCAAAAACCACTAGACATTATCCCAAATGTTTCGAAGAATGTTTAAATCCAGAGAAATAAGCAATTTTAACTAGAGACACGGACCGTTTCCATAGTGTCATTGTGTCGCCTGCTAATGACGTCATAACCCCTTGATTTCCGGTTTTGTTTTGTAGAAAACATGGAAACACCAAAGACGCTTTAATATGTTGTGCGTTTTAATAGACCGGTGACGACCGCACAGAGTAGCATTATAACGGAACTTTCAAACGTATCTAGCATGATAAAACAGCGCTGCTTTTTTTTCCTACATAGCCTACGCACGACCAGAAGGAGCGGAAGCAGTCGACTGTGGCATAATAAAAGCTCCGCTGCTTTCGAGCCGTGTGTCGCGCTCGTTCAGCGGCCTCGTTTCGCTTCGACGGCTTTCAGCCTCACTCTGCTTCATACTACTACGTTAATAAATCATTAGCTCATCCATGAACATGATTTCTGCCCGAGTCCCGTCTGATTGCAACGGCTGTGGAGATGAAGACGACAACTCCCATGATTCCACACTCAGTCATGGCGTCATCAAACTACGCCTTTGTATATTTGTTTATTTTGAATAGGCGCCCTCTAGCGGTGAAAATTGCATATTGTGCCTTTAAATCAGCCAACCATTTTATGCTGGTTTAATGTGTGTTTGTACATACCTGCAGTGTTGGGAAGGTTATTTTGAAAATGTAATAGGTTACAGATTACAAGTTACCCTACTTAAAATGTAATAAGTAGTGTAACTTTTCAATTACTTTATTAAAGTAATGTAACTGATTACATTTGATTACTTTTCTAAATTTCTAATGTTTTCCATTGTTAATCATTTTCAAGCATGTAAACCAGGCAGGGTTAACCTTACAGTAGTACTGAACACTGATTACTGTCAGACTTTCAAAATCCTTCATCACTTGAATTAAAAATGTATTAAATATATTAAAATGTATAGGGCCCCAGGCAAAATATAGGAATGGGGCCCTATACATTTTCACACATTTTCCTAGATCAACCTTGAGGTTCCTTTTTTGTTGTGATGCTTTTTGAACCGTGCAGCCCTATATGGGACACACAGGCCTATGATAACTGCTGAAATGTTTGCGGGGCAAATCTGAGGTCAGTCTGAGCGCTCATGGTACTCAGTGCCGTACACCTGCAGGCGCCACTGACTCGTACGGTTGTCGTGGTAATAAACACAGTAAACAGCAACCGTTCGCGTGTCAGCGCTTAATGCGCATATCCTATATGAAAAGCATTTTAGGGGGCCCTTGGCTTTTGGGGGCCCAAGGCGGTCGCCTACCTTTGCCTAATGGGTAAGTCCGCACCTGCCCTCAAGTATAGAAATACCAGTAAATTTTGATCTTGTGGGGACATTTTTGGTCCCCATGAAGAAAACAGCTTTTAAATCAATTAAGTTTTTTAAAGATGCATAAAGTTTTGTGTGAAGAGTAGGTTTAGGGCTAGGAAAGAGCAGCAGAATCATTAATTGTACTCACTAGTGAACGTTTTTTGAGTATAATTTCTCCCATATCTGTTTCTCTGTAGTGTCAGTTAAAGGGTTAATGAAAACATTACACAACTGATATGCAATCCATCGGAAGTCTGAGTTATTTTCGAGTTTCCAAGAATATGAAGACACAATTCCAAAACAAATCTATAAAGAGCAATTTGACTAATGTTTGACAACTTCCGCCAAATAAATCATAAAAGATGCATGCATTTTTTTTAACGATTTCTTACCAACTCTGTTGAGAAGCTATGAAAGGACTCCAGGGTCTCTGCAGAAAATTCAGTGTTTTGCAGAAGCTTGCGGTCGTTCGTAGATTAGTCAGAAGAATCTTAGAAGACATCTTTAACTTTCACCTTTACAATAAAAGTGAGCTCTGAAGAATCTTAGTTTTGTTTTTTTAATCGAGAAAGTCGGTGCTATTGCAAACCAACAAAAACACGTACCCAAACACGACCTGGCGCGCTTACATGTAAGATAAATGCACACAACATTAAAATAAGCAACCCTGACTTATTAATTAATTGCGATGGTAAATCATGAATGCTCGACTTCTTAGCAACACCAAGATCGTGCCACCGCGATCCCAAAGTTCCCAAAAGTTAACCGTTGAACCAACAACACCTCAAGTAGCAAGACAAGCAGCTGCAGGGGAATGTTATGAACTGTAGAGGACGCAAATACAAACGTTATCACATAAGGAAACTAGTTCAGTCATGCAGTCATCTTTTTAGCATTTATTTACACATTTAAACGTCACACATTTAATTGGGAATGTTTAATACAGATGCTTAAGCGAATAGCTACCACATGCCCTGATCTCTGACTGTAACAGCTGGCAATCAGTCAAATGGCTCGTGAATACTGTTATACGAATGATTTGCAATACTGTATAATTTTGTATTATAAATACAATCATATGATAGCTACGACTGGGAAACGTTCGCAGAGGCCATTTAGGGGACGTCCAGGGGACCTTTTTTGTTAGCTGGGCTGTTGTTCTCATGCTTCTCTCGAATGATATCTCAACTAGGGTCTGACTACAGAAGGAGGGGTAGTACGGTGGCCGAGAGAGCTCAACGCGCTGCAACTTAAGAAAACACATGCAAATTGAAAAAACACCAGCAAATTAAGAAAACATCTTCATCAGTTTGACAACACACGCGCTGCAAATCCTCACAACACATGCAAACGAAGAAACGCGCTGCAAATCCTCACAACACATGCAAACGAAGAAACGCGCTGCAAATCCTCACAACACATGCAAACGAAGAAACGCGCTGCAAATCCTCACAACACATGCAAACGAAGAAACGCGCTGCAAATCCTCACAACACATGCAAACGAAGAAACGCGCTGCAAATCCTCACAACACATGCAAACGAAGAAACGCGCTGCAAATCCTCACAACACATGCAAA
>NW_015546034.1:0-722 GCF_001515605.1 Sinocyclocheilus anshuiensis | reverse complement strand
TTTGCATGTGTTGTGAGGATTTGCAGCGCGTTTCTTCGTTTGCATGTGTTGTGAGGAGTTGCAGCGCGTTTCTTCATTTGCATGTGTTGTGAGGATTTGCAGCGCGTTTCTTCATTTGCATGTGTTGTGAGGATTTGCAGCGCGTTTCTTCATTTGCATGTGTTGTGAGGATTTGCAGGGCGTTTCTTCGTTTGCATGTGTTGTGAGGATTTGCAGCGCGTGTGTTGTCAAACTGATGAAGATGTTTTCTTAATTTGCTGGTGTTTTTTCAATTTGCATGTGTTTTCTTAAGTTGCAGCGCGTTGAGCTCTCTCGGCCACCGTAGGGAAGTGAGTTTGAAAGGAATGTAGGAAGGCGTAAATGAGTGCATGCATACCCGACAGCCTACTCAAACATGTAGTTGCTTACTTCTAACTACATATAGCCACGCTAATTGAAAGCTGTCGTTTTTTGAGAAAGTAGCGTTACAAACTGCCACTTTTGTTGATTTTAATAAAAAACATTCTTCGTCGCTGGCAAACGACAGGATATGCAGGTGTAGTTTCCATTTATTAAAGTAGAAAATGCTAAGAGATAGAGGAAATGTTTCTGATCCAAGCTACCTGGTGATGGCAGTAATGCACTGTTAAGTGCGGTCACCAGTAAAAGAAAGAAGAAGTGGGACATAGCTGACTATGGCTGATACAGGAAGGTTTTATTATAAAATTAATTCATCAGTTAAA
>NW_015546033.1:158113-158293 GCF_001515605.1 Sinocyclocheilus anshuiensis | reverse complement strand
GTATTATTGTCAGTTAATATTCAAAACTTAAACATTAAAAAAATTTGGTAACACTTTATAATAACTGCACACTACGAATCATTAATTAAGCATTAGTCAATTCACAATTCATCCTTTATAAAGCATTGTTCCAACATTAATAGGCATTAGTAAGCAGTTTATAAATACAGCTATAAATGT
>NW_015546033.1:157456-158066 GCF_001515605.1 Sinocyclocheilus anshuiensis | reverse complement strand
CATTAAGACTGTGAAACACACATACACAGAACAATATATAAAACTTTAGTAACACTTTACAATAAGGTTTCAGTTATTAACATTAACTGTATTAATTAACATGAACAATAATTATATAGCATGTATTAATGTCAGTTAATATTCAAAACTTAAACATTAAAAAAATTGGTAACACTTTATAATAACTGTTCACTATGAGTCATTAGTTAAGCATTAGTAAATAGTCAATTCATCCTTTATAAAGCATTGTTCCAACATTAATAGGCATTAGTAAGCAGTTTATAAATGCAGCTATAAATGTTTTGTTCTTGAGCATATCTATAATGTTTAATAATTGTATTTTCATACTTTTTTAATGATCAATTTATCATTTCTAAATTATTACGTTATTTACAAACCAGTTATTTAGGAGTTCATAAGGTCATTTAGAAAGTGTAATAAAATGATTAAAACTATGTATATGTACATTTATAAATCTTTTTATTTATACACATGATAATAGTTGCTCAGTGTTTTAATAAATGCTTTATAAACAGATAGTGCTACCGTAACTCATGATTAAGTCAGGTAGTTATAAAACATTTAGAAGCTGCCAGCCATCTATTTTTGT
>NW_015546033.1:146726-157370 GCF_001515605.1 Sinocyclocheilus anshuiensis | reverse complement strand
ATATGCTTATAAATCAAGAACAAGGCATTTATAGCTGTATTTATAAACTGCTTACTAATGACTATTAATGTTGGGACAATGCTTTAGAAAGGATTAACTGACTATTTACTAATACTTACCTAATGATTCATAGCGTGCAGTTATTATAAAGTGTTACCAAATTATGTTGTCAGTGCCCTACAAATTAAGTGGTTCTAGGATTTTTTTGTCCCTAAAACTGACAGAAAAGGATAAGGCCTAAGAGATTTCTTAAGCTGTACTGAAAAAAAAAAAAACAAGAACAAAAAATTACCGATTATTTTTTTTCTGGTGATTAAAGAGATGTTTAAAAATCTCTCTCTCTCTGTCATGGTTAACACTGTTATGGACTCCTAGGAACATATTAAGAAGCGTCAGCAAGTGTTAAACAGGCTGGCAACATGCTAGAAACATACTAAAATATGCTAGCAACACTTAGCTAAGTGCTAAAGCATGCTATTAATGCAGTGAAACAGGAAGTTACTATAACTCAGGCATGCAGTGCCCAATCTGCCCCAAATTTAACATGTTTGATAAGACTCCTGTCCTGAACACATCTACATGTCTGTATTCGGTTATAGTCATAGCGCCACCTGCTGGCAACAGGAAGTGACAAGATTAACACTGTTATGGACTCCCAGGAACATATTAAAAAGCGCCAGCAACTGTTACATTGGCTGGCAACATGCTAGAAACATGAAAAAACATGCTAGCAACACTTAGCTAAGTGTTAAAGCATGCTATTAATGCAGTGAAACAGGAAGTTACTGTAACTCAGGCATGCAGTGCCCAATCTGCCCCAAATTTAACATGTTTGATAAGAGTCATCTCCTGAACACATCTACATGTCCGAATTCGGTTTTAGTCATAGCGCCACCTGCTGGAAACAGGAAGTGACATGTTTAACACTGTTATGGACTCCTAGCAACATGTTAAAAAGCATCGACAAGTGTTAAATAGGGTGGCAACATGCTAGAAGCATACTAAAACATGCTAGCAACACTTAGCTAAGTGCTAAAGCATGCTATTAATGCAGTGAAAGAGGAAGTTGCTGTAACTCAGGTATGCAGTGCCCAATCTGCCCCAATCTCACACCGCGGTGCTTGGGCCCTACATATAGCTGCAAGCAGCGATGGCGGGCCCAAGCTATCAGTGCAAAAACCACCCCAGTGGCATCAGGAAAACTGTGCCCAGCAGGCACATGCATTTACAGTAACCCTCTGGCAGTGTAGTTTTAAGTTATTCTACAATTAAAGAGTTAATCCGGACCATCAAGACACACACACACACACACACACATAACAATATATAAAACTTTGGTAACACTTTCAATAAGGTTTCAGTTATTAACATAAAACTATGTTAATTAACATGAACAATAATTATGTAGCATTTATTAATGTGAGTCTCTCTCTCTCTCTCTCTTTCTGAGAGGTGCATGCTGGGAGTGTGTATGCATGAGAGTGGAGCGTGTTGGTGAAAACAGGTGTAAAAACTTGGTGCTGTTTATCTTTCTTTTATTTTTATTTTCCGCCTTTCTTTGGCAATAATATTTCGGACTAGAGTGGCGTTATGTAAATTTGACCACGCTTAGCACGGCTCTTTTTTTTTGTTGTTGGCCGACATGGCTGACTCTGTTCAAGATATGCCACACCTGACTCGGCGTAATGGGTGCAGGTGTGTGCCACAACCCGGTGTAAGCGTGGAAGAGGTACTTGTCACAGTCGGAGAACAAATTGGATTCGACAATATTATATCACCTTCACGAATGAATAAGGCGATTGTTGTGTTTCTGAAAACGGAGCAGTTAATCAGTTAACTGAGAGTGGTTTATGGGTGAGAGAAACGTTTGTGCCCGTGACTCCGTTAGCTGCACCTGCAACAAAAATAACAATATCTAATGTTCCGCCTTTTGTCTCAAATGATGCCATAGTTAAAGAATTGGTGCGATATGGAAAAATTGCAATTAGGTCCAATTAGGATGGAACATGTACTTTTGTTTCGACGACAAGTGTTTATGTTTTTGACTGCACCTGAACGCAGTTTAAAGATTTCTTTTCATGTCAATCATGGAGAGAATTCTTATATGGTATATGCGAGCACGGATAACCTTAAGTGTTTTGAATGTGGGGAGCTAGGACACAAACGGTTCTCCTGTCCACATAAAGATGTGAGTAACAATCAACAACAGTCAGCCGCTGATATAACTCAAAATGGATCTAATGCTAGTAACAAGAGAATGGAGGTTACAGTAATACAGCATGGAAAAGGAGCAGAGGAGCAGGCTGAAACGTCATCAAAAGAAGTAGATGCGTCAGATGAGGTGAGTGAAAGCGTTGGCAAGGTAAACATTAATGAGGAAGCTGGATGTAGTTCTGCTTTTGACATGCATCCGAATTATATTACTGACAAATTTAAAAATGTGAATGATATTGAGGAAGGGGATCAAACAAAAATACAGGCTGTTGAGGAAGGCTCAGGAGATGAGTTTGATGGAATGTCACAATGTACTGATGACAGTATGAGAGATGAAGAACAGTGGTCCGAAGAATGTGAGATGGCAAAGGTTAATAAAGGAGATCTGTATACTGTAGAACAAATCAATGCTTTTCTTGATGAAACAAAGGGGAAAAGTGTTGAGGTGAGTGATTTTTTTCCAGATTTAGACAAGTTTGTGGCTTCTGTGATGTGGGCAAGGAAAGTAAGTAGTGACAAAGAGCTTTCACAGCAGAAGCGTTATAGATTAAAGAAACGCATCACTGTTATACGGAAAGGGAGGCCGAAAAGGGGGAAAAATAACTAATCACTATGGGTAATAAGTGCACTTTTTTCTGACCTATTTCTTTCTAATCTTTTTTTTTCCTATGGAGATTTTCCGGGTGGGATCTCTTAACGTAAATGGGATGAGGGAAAAGAAGAAAGCTGAAACAATCTTAGAATGTATTAAATTGAAACGTTTAGATGTGATTTTTTTTTGCAAGAGATCCATAGTGATTTTAATAATGAGACTGATTGGAAATTGTGGTGGAGAAATTATCAGTTTTTAAGTCACGAATCTAATCTGAGTGCAGGGGTTGGCATTCTATTTTCACCATCAGTTAAGGCTAAATGTCTGTTTAAGGAGGAAATTGAGCCAGGGAGATTATTAGCAGTAAGAGTAGAAATTAATGATCTTTGTTTTGTTTTTATTAATATGTATGCACCTAATGGGGGATCTGATAGAATAAAAATCTTTAGCAAATTGCAGGATTTTTTAAGACAACAGAAGGATGAGGATTTAATCATTGTTGGAGGAGACTGGAATTGCACAATACGTGTTGTGTTGCTACAATTTATAGCAATATTTTCAGTATTTCTCAGAGGGCAGGCTTTTGAACTTGAACTTGTTTGAAGTAATGGTGCATCATATAACATTTTCCAGAGAAACAATTGTTAATGATAAATCCCCTGTGATGTTTGTACTGGCTATGGTATACAGGCCACCAGGGCACCATACAGACTTTATTAAAATTGTTGTGTTTCTGAAAACGGAGCAGTTAATCAGTTAACTGAGAGTGGTTTATGGGTGAGAGAAACGTTTGTGCCCGTGACTCCGTTAGCTGCACCTGCAACAAAAATAACAATATCTAATGTTCCGCCTTTTGTCTCAAATGATGCCATAGTTAAAGAATTGGTGCGATATGGAAAAATTGCAAGTCCAATTAGGATGATCCCACTAGGATGCAAAAACACTGCTCTTAAACATGTACTTTCGTTTCGACGACAAGTGTTTATGTTTTTGACTTCACCTGAACGTACTTTAGAGATTTCTTTCCGTGTCAATCACAGAGAGAATTCTTATATGGTATATGCGAGCACGGATAACCTTAAGTGTTTTGAATGTGGGGAGCTAGGACACAAACGGTTCTCCTGTCCACATAAAGATGTGAGTAACAATCAACAACAGTCAGTCGCTGATATAACTCAAAATGGATCTAATGCTAGTAACAAGAGAATGGAGGTTACAGTAATACAGCATGGAAAAGGAGCAGAGGAGCAGGCTGAAACGTCATCAAAAGAAGTAGATGTGTCAGATGAGGTGAGTGAAAGCGTTGGCAAGGTAAACATTGATGAGGAATCTGGATGTAGTTCTGCTTTTGACATGCATCCGATTTGTACTGGCTATGGTATACAGGCCACCAGGGCACCATACAGACTTTATTAAAGAATTTGCTGATTTCTATCAGAGTTAGTGCTGGCTGCAGATAAAGTCTTAATTGTTGGTGATTTTAATATACATGTTGATAATGAAAAAGATGCATTAGGATCAGCATTCATAGACATTCTGAACTCTACTGGAGTTAGACAACACGTGTCAGGTCCTAACCATTGTCGAAATCATACACTAGATTTAATACTGTCACATGGAATTGATGTTGATGGTGTTCAAATGATGCAGCCAAGTGATGATATCTCAGATCATTATCTAGTCTTGTGCAAACTTCATATAGCTAAAACTGTAAATTCTACATTCTAAATTCTCTAAATTCTTAAGTATGGTAGAACAATCTCTTATCTGACCGCCAAAACAAATATAACCCCCGATATTTATTCAATACATTGGCTAAATTAACGAAAAATAAAGCATCAACCCAACAGCTACTTTACTTCCAAGATCGATACTATTAGAGATAAAATTGTAACCATGCAGCCGTCAGCTACAGTAGAAATATACTGTATATACTGAAGGAACAATTCCACTCATTCTCTACTATAGGAGAGGAAGAATTGTATAAACTTGTTAAATCATCTAAACCAACAACATGTATGTTAGACCCTATTCCATCTAAGCTCCTAAAAGAGGTGCTTGAAGAAGTCCTAGATCCTTTTCTGGCTATTATTAATTTGTCATTGTCATTAGGATATGTCCCCAAAACCTTCAAATTGGCTGCTATTATTCATCTCATAAAAAAAAATAAATAAACACACCTTGACTCCAAAGATCTAGTTAATTACAGATTAGTGCTACTGGATCTTAGCGCTGCATTCGACACTATCGACCACAACGTTTTGAATAGACTAGAAAACTTTGTTGGCATTAGGGGAATTGGCATGTGCATTGGCATGGTTCAAATCATAATTATCTGACCGCCATCAATTCGTAGTAGTGAACACAAGTCTGACATTACCCTTGGGAGATATCATCAGGAAACACGGTGTTAGCTTTCATTGTTATGCTGATGATACTCAGCTATATATTTCTTCGCGGCCCTGCGAAACATACCAATTTGAAAAACTAACGGATAAAAGACTGGATGACGAGTAATTTCTTACTGCTAAATTCAGAAAAAAACAGAGGTGTTAATTATCGGACCTAGAACACTGTCTAACACTTGATGGCTGCTCTGTCAGTTTCTCGTCATCAGTTAGGAACCTAAGTGTGCTATTTGATTGAGCAATCTTTCCTGTGAAAACCATGTTTCTAGCATTTGTAAAACTGTATATTTCTATCTCAAAAATATATCTAGATTGCTACCTATGCTCTCAATGTCAAATGCAGAAACGTTATTTCATGCATTCATATATATATATACACACACACGCGCACAAAGAAAAACAAGTAGATAGAATAGAAAAAATAGAAAGCTTTGAAGTCATGAATTTAGGTAAAGGGGTGCAGAGTCAGTGGTGGTTTTGAAGGCAAATATTAATGCCTTGAATTTTATGCGAACAGCTACTGGTAGCCAGTGCAAACTGATGAACAGAGGTGTGACGTGCGTTCTTTTCGGCTCATTAAAGATTAATCGTGCAGTGACATTTTGGATTAATTTTAGAGGTTTGATAGAAGTGGCTGGAAGACCTGCCAAGAGAGCATTGCAATAGTCCAACCTGGATAGAACAAGAGCTTGAACAAAGAGTTGTGTTGCATGTTCTGAAAGAAAGGGCCTGATCTTCCTAATGTTGTACTATGGAAACATCGTATAGATTTGAAAATCTTGCTAATTACTTATAAAGCCCTGCATGGTTTAACACCTCAGTACTTGAGCGAGCCTTTATCGCACTATAGTCCTCCACGTCCGCTGTGTTCTCAAAACTCTGGCAATTTGATAATACCTAGAATATCAAAATCAACTGCGGGCAGCAGATCCTTTTTGCTATTTAGTGCCCAAAGTCTGGAATAATCTATCTAACATTGTTCGTGAGGCAGAGACACTCTGTCAGTTTAAATCTAGATTAAAGACCCATCTCTTTAACCTGGCTTACACATAAAACACTAATACGTTTCTAATATTCAAATCCATTAAATGATTGTTAGGCTGCATTAATTAAGTCAACCGGAACTGGAAACACTTCCCATAACACCCGATGTACATCGTAAGAAGAATGGCATCTACGCTAATATTAGTCTGTTTCTTTTCAACAGCTACTATTGAGGAGGGGAAAAAAAGAGAGAAACAGGAGAACTGCCTGCAGCTGAATTTCAGGACTGAGGAGGTACAGGTCCGTCGAGTTTGTCTCTATAAAGTTGGACCAACAAGATCTAAAAGCTGCTGAATTTTCAGCCATGGCAGGCCTTTTTTTTTTTTTTTTTTTTTGGCTTGAATGTTTTTCAGCAGCAACACATCTCCTGCTTGGAGCTCTCATTCTGCCATTTTCTACGGTTTTGTAAGGTTGTGAGATATTCCTTTCTCCAACGATTCCAGAATGTATTGCCCAAGCTTTGGACTTGCCTCCACTGGTGAACAAGGAGGTCCTTTTCACTAAAATTCTCCTGGTGGATGAAGAACTGCTGAAGACTTCTGAGTCCGTAGAGTTGCTGGGGTCAAAATTGAAGGCGCGTCTGAATCTGTTGACACAGGTACCAGTGGACGAGCATTGACTATACCTGTGACTTCAGCCATAAAGGTGGTCAAAACCTCATGGGATAACCTTGACGGTCCAAATCCTTGTAGCATAGATTCAAGGATCCGTCTTGACACGCCGATCATATGCTCCCAACTTCCACCCATGTGAGATGAGTAAGGAGGGATAAACACCCAAGAGCATCCCTTGTCACTCCGATAATCTTGTACCTTTCTGTCATCTATGATTGACTCCATCTTCAACTCCTTGCATGCTCAAACAAAGTTGGTGCCACAGTCTGACCGCAACTGCTTTGGTGGACCTCGAACAGCGAAGAAACGGTGGAGAGCATTTATAAAGCTGGAGATATCCATCGACTCTATGACTTCGATATGTGTGGCCTTTGTGCTCATACATGTAAACAGAACTGCCCAGCATTTAGAGTTTCCTTGTCCTCCTCTAGTTCGATGCGAGGTGACCACCCAAGGCCCGAAAAAATCCAACCCTACAAAGGAGAATGGAGGGTCCATACTGAGCCTTTCAGGAGGTAAGTCAGACATCTTCTGAGTTAAAATCTTTCCCCGCAGTCTGCGACACTGAACACACTGAAAGATCAAACTGCTGATGCGCCTTTTACCACCTATGATCCAGAAGCCAGCCTCTCTTAGGGCACCAGTGAAGACATGTCCCTGATGTTCAACTTATGATAATGTTGAATGAGAAGAGATGTGATGTGACAGTGACCAGGGAGAATCAGAGGACACACTTTATCTTTACCTAGGCTTGCTTGTGAAAGGCGTCCACCAACCCTGAGTAAGCCAGATTTACCAATACAGTGAGAGAGATTAAAGAGAGGGCTTTGATTGGCAATCACTCTGCCTGTTTGAAGGTATTTCAGCTCCTCTGAGAAGGATTCTGCTTGTACGCTATGGATGAGGATGGACTTGACCTTTTCTAGATCTTGGACTGAGCAGGGCTTGTCACATACATGCCAGCCCCTGCAAGTGCCTTCTTGAAGTATTTGTAGCACAGGAAGGGACTTGGGGACTTACTTGGATGTCTAATCCTGGATCCATCATGCTGAAGGGACCTGTGTGAGTTTTGGGCTGTGTTGTGGTAGACAAGAATGTTGGACCAGTCAACCACGTGATATGGGCTGCCGGAACTGATCTTGTGGCTTGGTCAGCAGGGTTTTGATCGGTAGGTGCCCCACATCTGGTATATGGTCTCACCTGGTCTGCAACCTGGAAGATGAACACGTCTTCAGTCATGTCCCAACTCACTCCCAGACTTCTCTGGACTGGTGGGAGGCCAGTGTTCAGATCTAGATTCTTTAACTCCTTTACAAGATCCTCTGGAGGAAATCATTTCATGACTTCCACTTTATTGGAAGCAATCTTGTGAAGGTGTAGATTAGAATGAGCCAGCATTTCCTGAGTGGCTTTGAGTAGCTTGATGGCATCCTCTTCCGTGCATCCTCTTCAGGTCATCATCCACGTAAAAGTTCCTTTCCACAAAGTGCCTTGCCTCTGATCCATAGTCTTGTTCACCTGTGAGAACAGCTTTCCTGAGCCCATATTTGGCAACTACTGGAGACGGGCTGTTACGAAAAACATGCACTCCAGCACCTCATTGTTTAAGTTATTGTTGTCATACCAAAGGAAGCGTAGAAAATTACGATGTTCTTTTGCTACCACAAAGGAGTGAAACATTTGCTGGATATCAGCCATCACTGCCACACATTCCCTCTTGAATCGCAGTAGAACCCCTAAAAGGCTATTGTTTACACTAGGGCCGGTGAGGAGAACATCAGTTAATGATACACCCTGATGTCGAGCACTGGAGTCGAATACTACTCTTATCTGTTTCCTTGGATGGTACACCCCAAACATTGGCAGATACCAGCACTCTTCATTCCTCTGTAATTGTGGTGCAAACTCTGCATGCTCATTCTCAAAGACCTTACTCATAAAATTCACAAAGTTCGGGGTGTTTTTTTAGTTTGCGAGTCAGTAACATGAGCCGGTTGTTGGCTTGAACCTTGTTATTCGGGAGGCGCTGCCAAGGGCTACGAAATGGAAGTGGAGCAACCCAGCTATTTGACTCATCCTGATGGAATTATCTTTCCATAATCTTCAGGAAGGCCAGGTCATCCATGGAGGGAGCTGGTTTGTCGTCATTCCTTGTGTAGCAGAAAACTGATTTGCCTATGAGACATTCATTATGTACCGGCAAACTTATATGTTTAGGGCTCAGCGTGAAGGAATTTTTTGGCTCATCATGGAGACTGAAATAGTCCTTCACATACATATTGTTTGGACATGGACACATGTAGCTGGGGCGCCCATTTCCTAAAATGTGAGTCTTGAAAACATCAACTGTTGAAGGTTTGTGGGCTCTGTTAAGGCAGACATATCCAACTATCACCCACCCAAGGGCCAGCCTCTGTGCAGAAGGAGCATGTTGTGGTCCGTTGCATTGCTCCACCACCTTGTGTGCCCGAATGAGATATCTTCCGAGCAGAAGCAGAATTTTGTCCTTTGGACCTAGACTTGGAATTGTAGAGGCTACCGATCTTAAGTGTCTGTGGTATTGTGCTGCCTCTGGAGTAGGAATCTCTGTTCTGTTGTTTGGAATGAGATTGCATTAGATAAGTGATGGAAGAGCAAGGCATGTCTTCCCATCGAAGGATTCTACTATAAATCCGTCAGCTCTATGCCCTTCAGTCTGTGTGATATGCTCGCGCACACGCGCATGTTCTGAACGTGTAAGATGCCATGTTGTCTGCAACCTTAAACATCTCGAAGAAGGCCGATCTTGCCAGAGACCTATTGCTCTGATCATCTATGACTGCATAAACCCTTTGTTTGTTCTCACCTTTTGCGTATACGTTTACGAGGCAGATCTTTGAACAGGACTTTCTGCTATTATGATCCCCACACACTTCTGTGCCGGTGGATGTGGAAACTGGGGAAGGAAGCTCTTTTTGCTCCCCACCATAGTTTGTTGAGGGTTCGGTATCCTCCTTTTTTAACCAGGGGGCTGGACCATTGTGTAGGGTGGCTATATGTTTGTCACTATTGCATTCATAGCACTGGATTACTGCCTTACAGTCCTTTGCCTGGTGAGTAGTTGAGGAGCAGCATCTGAATCATATGGAGTTCTCTCAGAGGTAATCTTTCCTTTCCTGAAAGGCCTTTTCCCTGAAACCTCTACACTTCCTGAGGGGATGTGGCTTTTTATGGATTGGACATTGTCTGTTGAGGTTGTCACTTGCCTTGTTAGATTCATCCTTTTGAATGGCATTGACAATTTCTGTTTTGTGAACGGAAACAGGAGCCCCCGCCATAGTTTGTAGAGGGATTGGTATCCTCCTTTTTTGACCAGGGGGCTGGGCCGTTGTGAAGTGCGGCTATATGCTTGTCGCTATTGCATTCAGAGCACTGTATTACTGCCTTACAGTCCTTTGCCTGGTGTGTAGTTGAGGAGCAGCATCTAAAGCATATCGAGTTCTCTCTGAGGTAAGCTTTGCGTTCCTGCAAGGTCTTTTCCCTGAAACCTCTACACTTCCTGAGGGGATGTGGCTTTTTATGGATTGGACATTGTCTGTTGAGGTTGTCACTTGCCTTGTTAGATTCATCCTTTTGAATGGCATTGACAATTTCTGTTTTGTGAACGGAAACAGGAGCTCTGACTGCCTTTGAAAATCTCTCACATCTGGGTGATGTCACATTATGCATACTCAGATTAAAGCTGTGAACATTTCTCATGTGGGCATCACAACAAATTAAATCACAAAATAAT